>NW_028280913.1:242500-297500 GCF_059751285.1 Brachycentrus maculatus
GTATTGTAATAATTGTTTTAGGCCAGTCGCTGGGTAATTTAAAATTGCATCGATTAAACGTACCTATTATACCTTTGTAATGGTTATATGGATAAGGTCATTGGAAATGGATAGCGGCTGACATAAAATGGGGAGTATCGAAAATCTGTAGTAAGACTACTAATAGCCCCTTTTAACGATTATAAGAGCAGCTGTATTTAATTGATGTAATTTCTGCGATTTTTTAATTTTCATAGCGACTGGGATATATGTATATGAGAACTTAACATTCCTTATATGACTTTATTTAATTTATATTTAAATATATATTTATATGTGTTTAGGAAACTTTAAGTAGCTTTAGTATACTTAAATAAATTATTAGTAGTCTAAACAAATAATATCAGAAATAGCACAACATCTGTAAATACTTTTCAAAATGTAAATACTATGAAATTGTTTGTAATAAGTTTGTGTAATGTTATGAATAATTGAATAATGTTCGCGTGTGACATTATTTTGAAAATATAATAAATGAAATTTCCTATTAACGCTGTTTTTATTTTTTAAATCATCTCCAATTATGTAGTTACATATGTATGTATTTATGACACAACAAAACATGTTTTATTGTGTTTCAATGAAAGTGTTCTGGTTATTTGTATTTTTTATGAGTTTTCCGTGTATTAAACATCTCATATTTCCTTCACAACATGGCAGTTAACATTTATCAACAGAATGACGCGGAAAATCTGAAATATCGCTTCGAAAAACTCGTTTCAGTTTGAAACTCGCTAGAAAATGTGCTCTGTGTTAATCAATTCAACTTCCAGCTAAGGAGATAATTTTATGATTTATAGGTAAAGGAAAGAATTGGTTTGTTAAAAGTAATAAAGAAGAGACATTGATGAATGGTGGTAAATATGCCGAGAAGGCATAACCATTCCTTCGCAAACTCTTTCTTCTGGTATAAATTATTACCCTTTCATTTAGGATTTCTTGAACTTAAAAATTATATTTGATCATTTAGCTAGACATGACACCAATTTTATAAATTTTATTATGGGCGAATAAAAAAATTCATCGATAAAGCAATTTGAGGAGAGCCATACTTTTGAAAGTATGATTTTTGTTATTTTTAATAAAACTCATATCCAAAATAAAAAGCTGTTAAAGTTCATAATAATAATTGTACAGTGTTTCGTGTAAAAAGAAACCAAGAAAATACTAATAATATTACACTTATCGCAACCCTTTCATCATCGATCTAAAGAAAAAGAAGATTGTTGCGAGAGTTTGGTTGGATATATTTTCAATTCAAAGTTGGAAATAGGCACAATTCAAGATGGTGTATGATGCGACAGGGTTGCTGACGCGGTAATCTAGATTTAGAAAATCAATGACTCACCCAAAATTAAAATTGTTGTATTAAATCATTGAAATTTCATAGATTATTACTCTAGATTGCCACTGAACTTAAACCCGTTTAAGGAATCGATTTATGCACAGCGATAAAATAAGTTGTATAATCAGTCAGGCATTGTTGACCAAGCCAATGATGCTGTGTTGTCACAGTACATTATTGTGGCTCCGAAATTGTTAGAAACATATAACCAACATGGAAGCATTATGAAACCACCTCATATACGGGAAGTATGTATTCAACTTGCTGGCATCGAGCGCTGTTACGGATAAACACCTTTTGACACCGTGTTAATGTACTGGGTTAAATTTTTGATCCCATCAATATCACGAAGGTTGTTCGGCGAGGAGGTGATTCTACTAAAGAGCGATTAATCTAACATTATGCGGTACAGTAATGCTGAGGTGCATATTCCATTATGCGGGAGGAAGATGTTATTAGGCGTTTTATCGATAATACTAATTAATATGGACATATGTACGGTCAAAATGAATATATTAAAATAATCTTAAGTGATATATAATAAACACAAACAAAGAAACAGTTTAAAAACTTTAATAAGAGACAGGAAGATCTACATTTTGTATGGAATTTGTATGATTTGTATTTGGATTTGTATTTTGCTACGTAATCTCAACACACCAAAACTGCAACGGCACTAGATTAGTGGTCACAAAAATATATGGGTAGTATCATAGAAGCTACCCTAATAAGTAGAAAATTTAAAGGAGAACATGTATTACTGCCACGAATACCAATGATCTCGAACGATGCTCCGATTCAGTTTAATCGTCTATAATTTCCAATTCGTTTGGCATAACATATGTCATGTCGATAAATAAATTGCAAGGACAAACAATGTATGCGGCTTGGAATTGGAAAATCCATATTATTGTCATGGACAATTCACATGCTCTCGCGTTGGAAAACCAAAAAAATATTGATACACATAGAAGCTGGTGAAACAAAAAACATAGTACACACATAAGAATAAATATAATCGTTCATATAACCATAATTTATGATGAACCATTCTTCGACATTTTTACTTATTCATTCAATAAAAACATTTAATAAAACGAACATAAGCATTTATTCCCAAAAAGCCCGCATTATTCGAAAACGATGATTACACACTACCAAATCGGTTGCCCAAAAGTATTACCGAATATCCAAATATTTATAAAACGCTGAGACCGAAACATTGTTTTTGTTTAAATTACCAGTAAAAAAATTTGTTTGTTATATAATTTTTATTTTATATGGAATCACATTCTTTTCGACATTGAATAAATAATAAATTTTTAGAATATGTATTTATTTTGAAATCACCAAATTTAAAACAAAAATCTCATATTTATTATTTGTCGAAAATAATAAATGTGAGATGTATGTACGAATGTTAATTATACGAGCTACATTTTTCGTTGTGTTTACAAATGCATCATCGCCCAGTTTTAAGACAAAATATTTAAACAGTCACAACATCATCGTCAAACTTGTTAAAGTTAGTTTGTACCTTGTCGGTGGATTGTGGTAGTTTTCCCACAAGGCTCACCACAAGCTGTGGATAGGATTAATAAGGAAGGAAAGGTTTCCGTAGTTCGGAGACGATGTGAGTCATTTCTCCGACTGATTGCGATTCAGTTGCCTGTATCTTCTGTACCCGCACAAATTTACGATTACACATTTTTTTATTCTTTATTATAAAAAAAAAACACTGATTATGGTAGCTCCTTAAAATCTTTGATTCCTTTTTTATCCCTGATCAAGAGTAATATTTTTCAATAATATTGTTTAACTGAAATCATTCTGAATGGGGTAAGTTTTTAAGAGACTCATTGAACCCCTTTTGCTGAGCATCTTTTTGCTAAATACCTGCCATAAATTTTGATTTATGGTACAAATATTCGTTTTTTGTCTGTTAATTTGATAGTTAAAAAAAAACTTCCACACTACAAGAGGGACAAAATAACAAACAAGTTAAAGGAAAGAAAAAATAGTCATATAAGCCGCCATTGGGTGCTAAATGCCAAAAATTTAAAAACAAGCGAAAAATGTAAAAAAGTACGATAATCTTTCTGAAGGATCCAATAAAAATATATTTTTGTATCGACCGAATGTGCATAGTTAAATTTTGAAGTAGGTACATTTTTTCATTCGTTACAATATGGTGATAAAAAAACTTTCAATATTTTATATTCGTTACTGAAATGTGTTATAATAAGCTTTTTTTAAAAATTTTATTTGAAAACAGTAAAAAAAAAGTTTTTACAAACGTCGAAAAAAATATTACTTTAGAATACAGGGGTGGTAACCCAAAAGTCACTTGTCAGGTCGCCATACGATGAAGTAAAGACAAAAAAGTAATTGAGAGGGTAAGAAAGGAATAAAAGCGAAATAATGACGTTACTTGCACCTGGCTCTAACCTTAACTGCGCTTAGCAATAAGTTAGCCACAAGCCTTAGATATATCTATCTAAGGTTGGGGCGGACACAAAATAACGGCAGAGAGTGACATATCTTAAGCGCAGTTAAAAGCAAACGTGTAAACTCTTTGGTGTAGATAAATTTTACTATTTTTCCACTCGGTAAAATATTAATTATTGTTTCCATAATATAAAATTATTATCAATTTATAGATTAATGATCGTTTTCATAATTCGTTATCATGAAGTTCAAAGATGTTTGTTAAATTCCAAAAAAGGTCACTAAGAGATTTGACCAGCATAAATGTTCACATTTTAATTTGTTAAATTCTAGTGACCCTTTTAGCCACTTATCTCAAATTTTCCGCCAATTTAAACTGTAAAAAAATTGTAAACAAATTGTAGAATCAGATAATTAAAATTACAAAGCTAGCTCGTTTTTTAAATCAGTGTCTGTTTTTCCTATTCCAACAACCCTTATGATAAATTTTGACTTGGTAATAAATCAAATGAAATTGACAAATGATAAAGAGATTGTGAAATTGATTAATATTAAATTCCTCTGGTATTTGTCGAGACAAAAATATTGTATTGTTAGCTAACCCCAGTAGATGAGTAAAATTTTAAATCGTTTGAATGTGAGATATTGGATTCAAATTAGATCATAAATTCGCACCGCAAATAAGGGAATCCAAATAAAAGCTCGGAAAAATAAACTGAAATATCATATTACTTTTTGACATCTCAACTGGGCATTTACGGGACTTACGACCGTCAAAGGCTGGTTTAAATGATCACTTTCAGACTTCTATATTCGTCTTCATCTATGTTGAGATGTCAAAAAAATAAAATTACAAATAACTCCTATAATTGGACTTTTTTGTCTGCCTCCGTAGTGTAATGGTCAGCACGCTCGGCTACCGTTCTGGAGGTCCCGGGTTCGATTCCCAAGGGGGGTAAAATAAATATTAGTGATTTTTTCACTGTCATATTTATTCAATATTACCCTGGACTGGTACCTGAAGCGGAGGGCTGATCACCTTTCCTTCATGTGTAAACGATCAAGATAACACTGCGTTTATATGACGCGGTGCCCTATGCACCATTGCGGTGCGGATAAGGGTTTTATTATTATATTATTATAATTGGAGATAATCCAGATTTGTGAACAAGTATTTGGACATACTCAAAATGTTGTTAATAAACTGAAATACACCACGTATTGAGTAGGCGTTGATATTAAATGTTGCCTCAATGTGATTGGACAAAAGCAATTTAACTTGTATTGTATTATGAGCGTACTTTGCTGTTAATCAAATAATCTTCCCTTTGCGGATGCAGTATTTCAGTTTTATACCTTTCATTTCCTTCGTAGGATAGACGAAACGCTGACAACATCGCGGTGCGGAGTGCGGGGTAGGGGGGGTGCGGGAGGGAAGGGAGGGAAAGGGAACAACACATGTCGCCTATAAAACGTGTGATTTTATGCACAAGGATGAAATGAGATCGCAATAAAAATTCTCTCTCCCATTTCAGAAACAAATTTATGCAGGTGCTTACTTCCAGGATTCCATATTTTCTCCCGAAATCATGTTTGGCTAAAATGACAAGTAAGAACTCTATTTCAAATATATATTATGTTCTTGGAAAAAATGGGGTGACGACAAGGAAACACAACGATCGAGATGTACGTATACTTTATACAACAATTTTTTAGAAAACAAAATAATATTTTGTAAATATGTACTACCATTTTTTGTATGTGATAATAAAACACGTGTCACAATATATTTTAAGACAAAGTGGGGTTTACTCAGTAAAATATGTTTTTTTTAATGGGTCTGTGACTGTCAAATTAACTTTTAAGATAAATGACTTAAGAGATTTTATAAAGTTTAAGTAACCACTTAAAAGGATTTTATTAAAACACCGTGAAATATTATACCATAGAATAATATGACTTTTGGCATTCCGGTTCAGCAAAATAGTCGTATAATTAATCTTCCACCATCAATTTGTAATCACTACAAGACCTGTTTTGGCACCAATCCATAGAAAACGAAAAATTTATGTTATCTGATCACTGTCTGTACTCAGTGATGTATAGGGTGCCACGTCGTATGCTAACGCAATCGTTCATTATATGTATATAGGTAAGGTGATCAGTTCTGCACATTAGATTCTAGGATAAAAAATGAAAAATATTTTATAGGATACACATTATGTAAGAAAAGGAGATCAGAGTTAAATATTTTTTTGTCAGAAACTGACTGAAGGAACTACTAAAAATTAAAAACACTTTTAAAATAATTTACTCGCCTTTCAGATTTATTATATGGTTAAAATATTTAAACTGAAATTGAAAGAAAGTGTATTTATGAATTCGAATATGTGAATTTTTCATCAATATATTTCAGATTGATTTGAAAAAAATCCCTAAGCATTTACGAGTTGTTCTCACATAAAGCATGAACAATTAAGTAAATAAATAAAAATCTTCAGTTGGTTAAAGGGATAGGAAAGTAGTCGAATTTATTTTTATCGTGAAACATCGACGTAAGTTTTGTAGGCAAGCCTATATCCAGCTTTAATTAGTTTCAAAGCTGTATAACCACATATTTCAAATTTCTGAAAAAAAATTATACCTAGATATTATTTCCGGGTGTGATATTGTTATAACTAGATAACTGTGTATCTGGCAACCCTTGGTGATGAATAAGGGTTGAGAATTTCAAGTACTTGGGAGTGTATAATATGAGTACAGAAAATGATAGTCTTCATTCAGAACTGGAAGTACATTTAGGACTTGCGGCGACCTCATTATGACGATATGAGGGCTGTCTGGAAATTGGGACTATGAAGACTTAATGCATTATATTTATTCTCTTATAAGGCGTATCAATTTATAGTCAAATAAACCAAAGCTTAATGAAAAAATAAACGCTTAGATACACTACTCTGTCTGGCAGCGAGGGTGATTTTACTATCGGTGATCTAGAGACTGACAATGTGTCAAGGTCAGCTTGCGGGATTCAGGGGGGAACCAAAATGAAGTAGAGGAAACAGGTTTGTCCAAGGAAAGGGTCCGAAATTGGCATGATCAAGGTGACGTCTATGATAGAAGGACCTTTAATCTGAGGACGAGGAGAAATGACCCCAATAGTTTACAAGGACGATAAGTTGGAATGGAGCCAGAAAGAAGATAAGGCCCTAAACAACTGTATACCTAGCTTTGGAAATACCATAGATGACGAATGTTAGGCATGCAGTGGTTGGACTTCGTAAGGGACGTGGAAAAAAATGAAATCATATAGGATCCCATGGGCACAACTGTCACCAAAAAAAGTCAAATCAATTGGCTGGACCGTGTATTTTGCATGCGTTCCAAAACCTTTAACCAGGGTTGTTTTTTTGTAAAGGCATTAGGTTCCCGTCTCTTGGGACGTCGGTCGGTTGGTTTGAGAGGATGCGAGGGAAGTGTCAACCGACAGAGGAGTCTGGAGGCAGTTTATGGATTTGAATTGATCTAAAAAAAGTGGACAAAGATTACGTAAGTACGCAAGGTATTTTTTTTTCATGAAAGATCAAAAGCTCATGACACATTGATGAAATTTCAAAATTATCGAGAATCCCATCAAAAATTTCATAAAGGATTTTTACTGTCGCCGAATGATTAATACATTTCTTCACGCTTAATCGATGTTTGTGGAGAAGGTATAATAACCTTTGGCAAGACACATATTGGAAAAGGGGAATTTAAAATTGCCTGAGACTTGGTTTTCGTCATGTTGATCGATTAGGAACCGAGGGAATACGGAAGACGCATCAGGTGAGAAATTTTTAGAAAATATGGAAGGTATTTTATATTAAAAAAGAGAAAAACAATTCAACAGTATCCTGTTTATCCTATTCAATAAAATTTTAAAATAATTTCTTAGATTTTGCTCTAAAAACAATTATTTTACTTGTATTTATTTTGGATTTTTCAAAATTAAAAAAAATGTGCGATTTCAATTTTTTTAGACTAATTATTAATTGAAAATAAGTTTTTGTACTTTATAGTTTTAAGTTGATGAAAAAGTATCTGTCTTATAATTCTAAATCGAAAAAAAAAAATAGTAAGAAATAAATGCTATTTAAAAAATCTAAAGCGGTTCAACCTACTTAAATGCACTTCTATGTAGAGAAATATATGTACGGTGCAAAGTTTGCGTCTATGTCGTTTAATGAAAATTCTTCTCCGTCTTACTTCTCATTACCGAGGGTTGTGACCCTTGTGGTATCAAAGACTCTTCTCTAGTTATCCCTTGACCGCGACCTTGATTGCCACGAGCAACGTGCCCAATGAACTGAAGAATATGTCGTGTACAGACACTGGCCAGAGCAAACCCATCCTATTGTAACTCCCGACGAATGGAATCGTTGGTGCATCTAGCTGTCCACAGGGTTCGGAGCATGCATCTCCAGCACCACAATTAAAATGCGTCATTTTTTCTCCTTTCTGCTGCTTTTATGGTCCATTTTTCAGCAGCACAGATAAAAATGGAGTAGACCAAATACTTACAAGCTTTATCTTGGTGCTGTTACTCACACCATGTAATGAAAATATTATATCATATATTATGTCGGTACATTATTGGCGAGTCCGATACGAAATATTTCAATGTCATGCGCGTAATACTATAAGGCCTTCGGAGATCGTAGAACACAGACCGCGCCCGTGTGCCGTGAAACGCAAACTTAGTTTGCTCGTAAATGTCAAAAGTAAAATGCGGTATTCGAAACAGGGTTTGGCAGTCTGGCAAGTGTCGATAAAGTATGGAAAGGCACGCATGTGTGTGCGGGAATTTAGATACATCCCCCGAGACCACTTCTCATAAGCGGACTGACTTGTTTACTCGATGTAGGGGTTAATGAATTGTACACGGCACAAAGGCGGGAGGTTTACTTCGCTAAACGTATTGCTTCCTTGTTTGAACGAATCCCAATTCCGATACACGATCATTTTTAACCTATCTTTATTACGACTGGATGTACTAAGGTAACTTAATTGTAAACGAAAAACACTTGTTTTTTACCACTTGAGTTTATTTTATTATAATATAATAAAATAAATTATGTTGTAGTAATAAAAAAAAGTTAGTGTTTTTCTTTTACAATTTAATCAGGTCTTACTACAAAGTGAATGCCGAAACAATGAATGAAGAATAATATACTGAATTTCGATTTGACATGCAGATAACTTTATAGTAGATACATACCAAATTTTCCAAAAGAACACCTTTGTACACAAAATACCATTTTTTTGGGATTATTAATGTAAACACAGCTAATTTCTAAAACTAAAGACATACTCATCAACGAGTAAGAATTCAAACTAATATGATACTGATAGATGTGTATGGGATAATAATTAAAAGGGGCTGGTTAGGAGCTGTGGTTTGGTTTGCAGGGGGATATAGAAAACATGGGTGAGGAATTTGGGAAAAGTATTTTAATAAATCATGTTTTTAATATTTTATGATTCTTTATTTTTATAAATTTTGTAAGTAATTCATAACTTGGCCTTTGAATGAGACTAAATCTGGACTGATCTAAAATTTTGTAAGTCAAAATAGCGATTAGATTATATTTATGAGACCACGACGATTTCAGATAATTTAACAATTTTCAGATTTCTCGCGGATTTGCCAATATAATTATTTATAACAAACAATCAAGTTTCAAAACATGCAGCGTTTACATTTTTAACTAAAAAAAGTGTTCTTTTACAAGTTATTTATATTTATATTCAAATCATCATGTTATTAAGCAAAGGTTATAAGTAAAGTAAAATCAACAAATGCAGATAGATTAGGAGTTCTGCATACTAAGACCAGACAAATATACATATATGTATCCAATTACAAACTACTCGCAGGATTATGGTACAGATTTTTTTGACTGTCGACACGTGTTTATTTACTGTGATATGTTTTCCATAATCAAATCATTCAAGTAATAATTTTAATATTTAAAGCGGTGGTAATATGCTGATTATCTACTTGTATAAATATTACTTTTAGCAAAACGGATATGAAAAATAATCGTCTCTCTTTAATATAATTGTAGCGTTTGATATAAAAATATGTAGGTAGTTATATTAACATCATTTGTAATAATTACATATTAATTTGATTAAGCCTGTAAAATTTTTAAATTTCAAAAACGATAACATAAAATATTTACCTATTTTTAAAGGCTTTACATAAATGTGAACAACGAAGCATGTATACAAATAAAACACAAGGAAATCCATTATAAAGTTTTGGATTTTGTGCTCTTGTATACAAACATGGTCAGGGCTGTGTAAGGAAGTATGTGTAGCTCGATACCTCAGGACATACAATGAAACCAAAATGGCTAGCAATCCCATACAACCCTTACTTTTGTGTACACTTAGCGTAACCTCTTATCAACCACTTGATAACATTGTACAAAAGACCGAGACCAAAAGCTGGAAATAATGATCGCTGAATAATAATTCGGGTTTAGACTCCGAACGGGAGAAGTAGGTATACTTTTTTCACTGGATTGAATATCAAGTAATAAATCGCGTAGGCGATCGACTTTTAAAGCTGTCAATCTGAATTGATGTCATTAAATAAATTAATGTCCGCCTCTGTAGTGCAGTGGTTAGCGCGCTTAACATAATGAAAAAAAATCGCAAAATACTATAGGTAGTTTTTTTGAGAATGTAATATAGAAGTTTGGGCAACTAAAGGGTTTAAGATCTATCACAGGATGGTTTAAGTGATCACTGTGTTACATTTACCATTCTTTTCATGATTGACAACCACATTACTCAAATTTTAAAATTATAACTTATTAACACATTGTTTTTATTTTTTCGTTGCTTAACTAACATTTTTGAAATACATTACGTCAAAGGTGGTGAAGCATGCTAAAATTGGTTCAGGATTATCTTTATGTCCAAAAGGTTTGTTTAATAATGGATGTGAAAAAAGTGGTTTAAAAATAAAATCTGAAATGAATTGTTCTTAGAAATGAAATAAAATAAAAACCTGCGTTTTAAAAAAAATATATATTCGAGCGTAACGTAATTTATCTTATTTACACCCGCATGGTTGCAAAGGGCACCGCATCAGATCAACGTGGTGTTAAGTTGATCAATAATTATATGAATCTAAGGTGATAAGTCCTGCGCTCCAGATTCTAGATGGAATACCAATGTCAAAAGAGATGAGTGAAAGAGGCTGAAGAATATTACCACTGCATAGGAAAATAGCCAAAATTTCTTAGGGCACCATTGGTGGTATACCCCGTACTTGTGTAAATGTATAAGTTGATCACACAAGCCACTGAAAATCTGTTACATGCAGGTAAGACTTACTAGACAAAATATTAAACATATTACGAATAAATTCCCCTTAAATTAACATACGATGTTCTGTCAGGAAACAGGGGATAATAATCAACCCTTACTTATCCAAAACTCCCAGAAATTATTCTGGTAGATATTAAATACATCATTTTTGGTGTTAATGAAGTATCAAGTTTTCGTTTGAAAAAATATTAAGGTTATTTTGCTTGTGGTTTAAATAGTTTGAGAAGCAGTTTGTAGTAAACATTCTCCAGGTTTCGTGAATAGCAAGCGCCAGAAAGAAAATTGAAGGATATTAAATAGAAAACTATTGAGTTTATACTGAACGTTTGACCAATAACTTTTGAAGGTAGTAAACAGTTTGGAGGCTATAAACCGCATCGCTGTAAGTTTATGGGGAGCACGTGATCGTTCGGTTCTAAGGGGTAGTAGCCGTCATTTTCTACCAATGGATAATAACTAAGATACCACGCTGCACCGAGGTTCCTTGCGAGTTTTAGATGGACATTCAAACGAAAATTCAAATTTAATGTAGAAAACTTACAAAATTACAAAAGCAATATTTCACATTTTAAAATACATGTATATGAGAAATGTTTTTTTAACCGCATTTTTTTTACGGTAAATGACGGTTTTGATTTTCATATAAAAGTCCATTAGACTTTAAGATGGATATTCAAACGCAAATTTATTTTTAATGTAGAAAAAAATACAAAAGGAATACAATTTAAAATAAAAAAAATATATGAGAAGTGATTTTTTTACCGTCAATAAAAAACGGCATTTTCATATCCAACCGTGCATTAATATAATAGGATGTATGTATGAGTGAAATCAAATTCTTCTTCTTCTTCTTTTTGTAGATCCTAAGCAGCTGTGTGCCTCCGCCTGTCGCTCTCGGGATGTTGACTCCCAGCTATCTTTCCACCTTTTTGGATGTCTGCCTGGGGGTCTACGTCCTTCAGGGTTTCCTTGAAGGGCGATACGTAGAAGTCTGTCTTCTGACCGCCTTCTTCAGTATCGCCTTCATTGTTATGTGTGGGTGGCGTTTGAAGGAATTTGGTGATCCTTAAAAGAAGTCGTTTAATATCAGGAAAAGAAAACAAGAAGTTTTGTCATTTATTTAACCTAATATCATCTATTTTATTTTGTATCTCTTTAAACTAAGTAAAAAAGGCATTAAAAAATCACGAAAAGAACTTTTCTTTTTTTTTGTTGATAATTTTTAATTATAATTTCGATAATTTTCTTTATTTTTTTATACAATATGATTATTTTAAATCTTATATGTGAAAATTGTTTCCAGTATTCAAAATTAACTATGGTTTGAGTTTCACCAATAAACCAAATGGTACCGGTGGCAGTGTGCGCTGTGCATTTTAGAATGCCATTCGTCAGAAAACTAATGAAAATATTTTATTATAATTATGTTTTATTTAAAAATTTAAAGAGGTTTTATTTCTTAACTGTAGCTTAATATTTATAAAGGAAATGATTTTATTTTTATCTTTCATAGCGTACAAAAAACGGATATAAATTCTTTGTGTTATTTGAATTTTCTAAGGAACCGTCTGTATGAATAATACGGAGTTATTTTTACTTACTAAATTGTACACTCATTCTTAAATTATTTTGAAATAACTCATATCGTGAGGTATTAAAATTCAATATAATGAACAAGAAAACGAACAAGAGGCCGCCCAAGAACTTCATACTTCCAGGATTTGAAGCGGCTCATGGACGTCTCCTCCTATTCGCAGCTCAAGAGGATGGCGACTGACAGAGACAAGTGGCTGACACAACAAGGCGCTGCCTTGAGAAGATGATGATGATAATGAACAATTCATTTTCAAATACAGAACGTAGAAAAATCAATGAAAATATTAACTGTATAGTAATGAATCTTGGATTTAGAATAAAGAACTTATTTTTTAATGTTGACCGATGAAATAAAGTATATATATATATATATATATATATATATATATATATATATATATATATATATATATATATATATATATATATATATATATATATATATATATATATATATATATATATATATATATATATATATATATATATATATATATATATATATATATATATATATGTGTGTGTGTGTGTGTATATATATATACTTCATAACGTGTAGCATTATTTAAGATATATTGTCGTTTGTAAGGGAGCAGAGATACACGATACACTTTCATTTATATCTTGTATGCGTAGTTGAATCGCGTGATTGCGATCGTGAATTTCAGGGATTCCCCGCATTATTAGCACCTGAGTAATTGAACGCCTCGACATGATCCTAATAACAATTACGCAACCGAGACGACAATGTAGGCTCATACGTGGGCCACGATGATTAGTTGTGAGATGCCTGTAATGGCGCATTAAGGTTTCCTATATTACCTTCCGGATGTGAGACCGCCGCCATTCCCCGCCGGCACAGGAAGCGGCCCCGCCTCTTTACACCGTTCCTCCGACCGGACACTTGCTCCTGTAAACGGAAAGACGCCGTGAGAAACGAGTTAGCTCCAACAGACCAGTTGATTCCCGATTAAAAACGAAAAAAGATAAAAACAGCTAGTTTTCTCGAATCAAATATGGTAATATCGACAATTTATTTCACCTCGAAAAATAAACAGAAAGACTGTCATTTTCTTAATATATCTATTCGAGCTCTGAATATAATTTCATACTCGTAGAAGAATAAAATACTAAAGGCCAAAAGCAATCCGCTGAGAATAAACTAATGTAATTTTTCAATACTCGACAATTATTAAAAAAAAATACCTCTTAACAAACAATGTTTATACATTTAAGACTTTCATTTACTTTATTAAAATAAAACAAAGATATTTAAATCATACAAAATAAAATAAAGTAACACAAATACAAAGCATTTCATAAATTTACATACTTAAACTTGAAGACAGGACAAGGACTCAGGACAAGGAAAAATATTTGTAACAGTAGTAGGTAATAATAATTTTTTGTCTTTATTTCGGTGAAGTAACCAAGTTCAAATACTTTTTTATGTCTCATATTAAAAAACCCTTTCAAAACTATTTTTTTTTTCAACTAAAATTATTTCTTTCTAATTTCATAAAGTGTTGCAATATACTTTAGGGGTGAGGTATATTTAAGCGAATGCAGTTGATATTTAAGTTATAACTTTTTTTTATCGGCATATTATATGCTTTTTGGAAAACTATTTTTTAACTTTCAACAGATTTATCTTAAACTTATCAGGTGACATGGACCAATGGATGGATTAAACACTCTAAAAGCCTTAAAATCACAAAGAAAGACTGAGAATCTTTTAAATTTTTCTTGCTATTCGATTCGTTCACAAAAAATGTTGTAATATGTGTAGTGGATTCATAAAAAATCCCTAGAATTTTTAAGGTGGATTTTTTTTTATTCTTTACTATCTCTGCAACACATATTAAATAAAATAAAGAAACATATTTGAAAATTATTTCACTCATAGTAGGTGCTATTAAATCATTTATAACATGTTTTGATATTAACACGGAGAGAAAATAATATCCTACAATCATACTTACAAATCAGGAAACTTGGATTCTGTTAGATCCAACGTCCTGTTGAATACACATCCTTACTCGCCCAATGTCATTCCACTAACGGAATATTTGACCTTATGAGTCAGTGGGGTTTAGGGAAAGAGGGACCTTACAAGCATAAACACAAAAAAAAATACAGCAACAAAGCAATTGCTCTATTTCTCAGATAGGACGCGACCTTCTGAATGTAAAATATCGAGAACCTAGGAATACTCCAAGATGTGGTAATCACACAGTTCCAATATATGATGGGCACTATCGTTGGCTGTACTTCATGCAAAAATACCATACTTCATGAACGACTGACAAAATGAAAAATACATACATTTCGAAGTTTTATCATTGATTTTTTCAATTAAAAACTTGTTATTTTTAATTTAAGTTTTACTTGGTAGGTAGATTACAATTTATATAGACCACAATTTATCAAACTCAAAATATGCGGACGGCATCTAAGCACGCGTCATAATATATTTTAAGAAATAGTGGTACCTATCAAGTAAAATTTAATTTAAATTTTACAGATATTACCACAAAGTGACAGTAATAGAAATAATGTGATTTTAGTAGGTAAGGATTGGGTATGCTTAACATTTTTAACAAGTTTTTATTTTATTTTTATGTTTTTCTTTATATTACTTTCAAAACGCTTTTGTGATACTTTACGGAACGTCGACAGTAATAATTAATAACAACATGAAGAGATTATTAATTTTTAATTGCTTTATTGTATTTACAAAATCTAAATGTTGTAAAACATTCAACAAATCTTTCGATATTTCGTCGCTTGGAATTATATTACAAAGACAAAATTCGTTTCCTATTTTCTTGCCTTCCTGTACGCGTCCCTGGATTACAATATCATATATCTAATTTATTATAGAAACGGTCGTTATTTTGCAACCGTATAATAGCTTCTATCCTCCCTTTATGAACGGATAAAAACGCTTATTTTAACCAAGGGTGTTGGCATATTAATTACGTTCATCGAAAATTAATAAGATTATACTACACTGATAAAATATAGATACTCTTCAAAATATTCTGGTGTAATAATCGTATTTTACATGTGTTTCCATTACTTAATCAGTAGAAACAGAATCCCTATGTAATTCATTACCCATAGAACAATAAATATGTATGATGCGTACAAGTGTAGTTATAGAATGTATTTGTTAAATATTGTGTGAATCGATGTTCAACTGCTTTACTTTAACTGAAAACACTTGTGTGATTCCTATCCGCCCCTAATGGTGTACAGAACACAGTATCAGATTGACGCAGTGTTAACTTGATCTCTAATTTTATAAAGACAAGGCGATTACACCTACGGTTCCCAAAGGAATTGAATATATATATATATATATATATATATATATATATATATATATATATATATATATATATATATATATATATATATATATATATATATATATATATATATATATGTACTATTTGATGAGATACAGAGGGTTTAATTTAAAGAGCTAAGATCCTATAAAATCTTTAATAGTGTATAACTCACATATTTTTGTAACATTGATTTTTCACCTCCATAGAAATGAGAACGTTTGGCTACAGTGCATGAAGTCCTAAGTTCGATTCCCAGAGAAATTAAAATAATCATGAAATGATTTGTTTTTACTCTTATATTTACTAAGCGCAGGACTAATTACCTTGTCTTCGTGTAATTAACCTTAAAAATAATGCTGAGTCGTTACGATGCAGTAACCCACGCTCCTGTTACGTGAGAATAAGGGTTAGAAATAGAACATTTATTACGTTTACTTTGGTCTCGTACTAGAAGTGCAAGACAGATCGCCTTACCGTGTATAATAAACGATCTAACTAACTTCATTAATTGATTCGGCCGTCACTTTGTGGTAAAATCTATCCATTTTCAATTTAAGTTTTACTTAGTTAAAACCACTATTTCTTAAAATCAATTTTGACACGTGTTTCGTTGCTTTCCACATCATTATCAAACACGTTGAAGAGGGCAGCTATTTCTTATTTTTATTTATTTATTTATCACTTATTATTTTTTGTCTCTTATCAGTGGGAACAAAGACAATAGAGGGGAGGGGACTTAAATATATTGTTAACATCAACTTATCACATTAATTTAATTGTTAACAATTATGGATGTGCATTATGAATCAGGTATTAACGGTTAAAGTGGATCGCATTGTAGTAGTAGAAGTTTTATTTTAATTTAATTTATTTTACCATAAACTCCAACAAACGATAATGGTTAATATTTTTTAAATTTGCTACTATTAAAAACCTATGATTTCGATTTTTTAGATTTTCGGACTGAAATATCAATTACTTTTACATAAAAACAGGTTTCCAATGATCCGATAACGAATTTACGAAAATCTACCAATCTACTTGAAATAAAATAAAATTTTCCATATTTTCCCATTAATTATTAGGAAAAATATGTATGAAAATATTGGATTTGATATCCCTAAAATAAATACACTTTAATTTGCATGCGAATAATTTTATCACAGAAACAACATTTACATAATAACTTTATTATGAAGTTATAATAAAGATATTTTTTGAACCTTCATATTAAAATTAATTGTATATAACATCGTTAAAGTTTTATTGCTCGCTTTTAAAAATGTGTTTTACTTATTCATATATTTCCTAAACATAAAATCGTGTCCTTTCACAGCACTAGAGCCTTGTACCCAAAGGATTAATAAATTAATTTCCATCATAAATCATTTTCTCAAATAGGGTGGTTTGATTCAATTCTTTGCTCATTTATATCAAACACCTGACTAAGGGAAATTCTAGCAGGTTGTCTGACTTGCGTTATATTCATAGACATCAAATTGCTAATCATTCACAACTCGAGAAAACTTCATATCCATCGTCTAGGGACTGTGAATAATGATGGAACTAACTGCCTTCCGGGCTTCGATCGCTTTAATCGTCAATTTGGACAACGTTATTATGTTCGAAATTAAATTACCAAGATCACGAACAACAACATTCATTGCTTTTATTTTTGGTACATCTTTTCCCGCTAAATCTGTTTACGTCACGCATAACAATGTATTATAAGATATAAATTTCAAGTTACTTAGAAAGTAACGAACGGTTTCGAATATTATACGACATAATTAATCGACTAGTTTTATGTTACGACAGTTGATAATAAATATTATGTAGTTCAAATTCGATTAAAACTAAAATAATGCTAAGGATAATTTCAAAAGTTCGTGACCGATTTTGTTAGCTGGTGGCAATGGTTGTTTTTTCGGCGTTGTTTGTGTTGGTTTTGAGGTGCAAATTCTTACGCGGAGATTCGATAATCGATTACTGGACGAGAATGGAGAGTGAAATTTCAACGACGTGTCACGTTTACTAGGCACATTTCGTTTCATGAAAGAAAGAAAAATAAAACGTAGAGAGAAAAATGTATTTATTTACAAAATTAAAATCTTGGAAACTTGCTAAATTTCAAGTGAAAAATTGCAGGGAAAAACAAGAACTTACTATTAAAGAAATTATTTTTAACAATTGAATTATATATATATATATATATATATATATATATATTGGGTACAAACTTATCCAGAATAAAGACATTTTTTCCCATTTAATTTAAAATAAAAGATAAAAATTGGAGACCGGAATATAATATAAAGAAAAAATATCATTGCTGTAATACAAACTGTGAATTACAATCTATTACAATTTAAATTTTTAGTAAATATGAATACAAACATATTGTTTTTAACGGTAACAACATTAAAGGATTTAAAAAAACTGAGACGACAGAAATACACATCTCAAACGAGTTTAAACGAAAAAAAAAATGCTTAAAAAAACTTATATTCAACTTGGAAATTCGAATAAATATTCAGTACCTACCTAGTTATTCAGTACTCGGTATTCAGTTAAGCCAAAGGATTTTTAGTTTTCGATATATTTTTTGGAATTCAGATTTATCAGGTTTCGATAATTCGGAGTTTTATAACTTCGGTAACAAAAGCATGTCAATTTTTTTAAATATCTTGAAAATATCCTCTACCAGATGATGTATTATTTTTCAGTCAACATTGAAAGGATTCTTTTTTATTTAAGTTTAAAAAATGATTTCAATAACTTGAAATGTACTAATTCACTGAGAAATAAATGTTAACAACCGTTTTTGTTCGAAGGGAAGAAAATGAACGATGCTCATTTCAATGTCGGGCAAACACATTGATAAACAGAAAGGGCGGCCGTTACTTGGGACTTCAAAGGGAACAGAACCTTAAGAGGCTGGCGTGGATTATCCGCCCTCGGTCTGAAAAGCCTACATCACTCGGGTGATTGATCCCTTCCAAGAGAAGGAAGTAGCGTGCCATTCAAGCCAACGGGAAGATCGATCGGCAGTGCCAATTTCGTCTCCGAGCTATTCAACTCGTGCTTAGTTTTACACGATTCTAAATTTCAAAGCAGACGGATATTTTCTGATTAAATCAATTCAACACATTTGAAACCGGTTCTCCTTAAAGAAATAAATACTTCTTTCAGTTTATTTTCTTAAATACCACCCTATTCAATCAATATAAGATTAATTTTTGACACCTCAAGAAATATGAAGAGGAATATGGAAGTAAGGGCATTTGTAGGGTTAACGACCGTCTCCAATTCTGCCTATCATTTACAACCACACTTTTCAATTTTTGGAATTCCCAGATCTGTTTTATGTTACATGAATTTAATATTTTTAATATAACATGGTTATTTCCACGAACTTAAAGGGTGTAGAGAATCATTTCTCGAAATTTGGTTTCATAATAGGTAACCTTACCGTACAGAATAAATAGTGTACATTTTCTTGTTAAACAAATGTAATAAAGCCCATACTAAACAGATTTCTGACCACACCTGTTGGTTTAGCGGTCTCGTCCGTTGGAATAATGCCAGGAGTACTTTTGTAAAAGCATTTTACCGTAATCATATGCAAAATAGGATTTAATAAGGTATCTTTGTATGACACTCCATTAATTTTAATTGATAAAAGTGTATTATTATAATAAAAAAATATACTTGTTAAGTCTGGAAGTAATCATATCACTTAATAATTGCGCTGATATTTTTTGTAAAATATAAGGACGGATGAGGGTTTGAAGAATAAATATTCTTCAAACCCTCATCCGCACCCGATAGTGCGTAAGGCACTGCATCATATAAACGCAGTGTTACCATGGTCGTTTAAACTTGAAGGAAACGTGATCAGCCCTCCGCTTCGGGTACCAGTCCAGGGTAATATTTAATAAATAAATATTTGACACCCCTGGGAATCGAAGCCGAGATCTCTAGTACGGTAGCCAAGTGTGCTGACCATTAAACTACGGAGGCGGAATTCTATAACTATTGGAGTGAAAAATCACTAACCTTTATTTAGACCTTGCCTGGGAATCAAACCTGGGGCTTTCAGCACGGCAGATAAATGTGAACGCTACTAGACTACGAAGGCGGACGAAACCTATGTATTCGGTATAAGTATTTGGTTAAAATGAATACTTTCAGTTTAAATATAAGTCAATAGTATTTCCTGAAATTATCATATCCTAGTCATACAGGAGAAAGTGACCAACTAACAAAACGTAAAATAGATTTATATTATCCACCGACACTTCGTGATGGAATTGCATTTTTAATTTATTATTAGATTAAAACCAATATTTTTAGCTTTTCCACTTTTTTATTTGACCAGCGACCGGGTAAAAAGTGGAAAAGCTAAAAATATTGTTTTTTATCTAATAATAAATTTAAAACGTAAAATGTTTAAGAGAGCCATTTAAGTCACTTTTGCTTGGCAATAAAATAAAAATCAATGCAGTTACACATTTTTTATAAGTCAATATATTATACTTCCAAGTTTAAAATCGCTTGCGAATTTTTTTCAGGGCAATATTAAGCTAGTAAGATATCAAATAGTCAATAATCACGTTTTTGTAAAAAATGCCCTTGGTCACTTTCTCCTGTATGACTACGATATGTCAATATAAACGTTTAAAAGTTCTATTGTATGGTTAAATACACACAGTTTGTTTTTAAATACATATTTTACATCATGTCAAGAACTCTGGAAAAACTGTTCGGCTATCTGATCTACACATATAATATTTCCATGGATATATAAACCATACGTTTGTATATAATGCATGTAAGTTTGTAGGAATAATGATCATCTTGATATAACATTTCAAATATCGAGGTTTACTCAGTGATCGTGTCACCTATCTGTCGGAATATTCCCTTGGAACATCGGTGTCGCAGAGATGGGGGGCTTCCATCAATCAATTACGTTTTACGTGTGACGTACGTTTCAAGACCCATACTTTGAGTTTCCTCTACTCTTATTTCTCACCTTTGCAAAGTGTGACACAATTTTCGGAATGATATATTATCATCACAACTAAAGCTACAAAACGAATAAGGATCCACACCTAAAAAAACTGTTTTTGTTTTCGCAGAAGGCGTTATTTCAATCGTATTTCTTTTCGCTCTTGAAATATAAAATTTTACAGTATCAGTAGTGACGGTAACTGTGAAATTCATTTCAATCATGGTTGCTTAGTCCTTTCTCGTACGTTATCATTACGCCAATGCAATTTTCACTAACCTACATTTTTCTGTTTAGTCAACAATGTGATGAATAAAGTAATTTTTTAAAATTAGACATTCCATGATTCTTTCAGATTTCAAAGATATTTTTCCACACTCCAACTCCAGTTTTGTAACAATATAAATATTTGTAGAAACCTATACTAAACTTCAAGCTTCATTGTTTAACACGTTCTGCAGTATAAATGTTTAATTAGTATTCATGGTATCAATTTTAATATACTTCGTAATATTTTACAAAACATAATATGGACCCCTTTAGAATGGTAGACACATCGTTTTGTTTTACCCGAAGTATTCGATATTACGTACCTAAGCATAAAAATATATTTAATATTTTCCAGATTTCTTTTACCTGCTCCAGTTTTATCGATATTCATGTATTTGAAACATATTGTCATGTAAAAAAATATTTGCAAATCGGTAAAAAGGAATTTTGTTCAACCTAACATTGACGGTGAAATTATTTGTGGAAAGAAAATTGACGCGACAGGTTGATGTATTTTGACTCGACACAGCTGTACCTATAGAGCCAAAATCCATATTTTTACTGTAAATTTATTTGTTTTTTTTTTATTTCAAAAAATATTAATAAATAAATATTTGGAATAACAAGCACATACATTTTTCTACAAAATAATGGTTAATAAATCATGCGTTATGCGTCGTGTATATTCCCAAATAAATGAATATCCTATTGAAGTTTTACGAGTTTGAAATAAACATTTGTAAAACCCTTCCGCATTAAAGGTAATTTCTCATTAGCTACCAACACAAGATCCATCTTTATGTAGGATAACAGTACATTTACCGACCGACAAGGAAGAAATATTATTTTTAATTAAAGTTTTCCTTAGTAAATAAAATAGTAGTATAAAAAATATATTATTTTTAATAAGTAAAACTAAAAATAAAAATGGGTTGATTCTACCATAGAGTGACTGCAGAATCAACTGATTAGAAGATAGCTTGGTTTAATTACTAATTATTTGTTCATCGTTAATACAAATATTGGTTTGCACTCTTTTTGAAAATATTTTTATTTTTTTTCAATCTGAATTTTAATTGCGCAATTAAAACAATGAAACAGTATTTATATTTTAAAATTAAGAACAACAAAATTAAGTATTATGTTATAAAACATACATTTTATGTAGAAAAATTAATGCAAGTTCAATTTCTTCCTTCCTAAATAAACAAAAAAAAACTAGGAAATTATTCGGAAAAATATTTAATAAATCCATAAAATTTCACACGTAGTTCGTTAAATTCAAACTTAAGAATCCGTCACTGAAAACAACAGTGATGGACAAACTGTTGGGGATAAATATCAGTTTTAGAGATAGATCCCCTGTAATAACCTAAATGATTTGAATATTCATACCAATTTTGGCCGATAACTAAGCGTTCACTTTGATTCAGTTTATAAAATTGTGAATCTGTTTATAAAGAAAATAAAAAAAAGAGTGTTTGTATATTCTATTATTTTCCGTTAAACACAGTAAATTGAAACAAATAACGTCCTAATTACGAAAAGTGAGAAGAAAAAAGCATGAATTTCTCCTTTTAAATTTACGTAACTTGCACCTTTTTCCCACGAGAAAAACAATAAATTCCTCGCTCGCCCCTTCACCGAATGGGCGGAACCGGACGTGTCAAATTGTCACGGCCACTTTGTCAAGCAGATAAAAATATTTTCTTCGTGCGAATCCGAGCCCCTAGCGCCGAAGCGAGACTTTGCGTCGTGCGTTTGACACTGATTAGTAAGTCGAAGTTTGGGCACGCGTCGAGTGGCAGAGGGCCCTGTAATACTAGATATGTGAATAATTAATTTGCCGGTTTACCGCGCATTGCCTCCCTCGCACAATTAAATCGCCATTGTGCGGACTAAAATTAAATCCCTTTGCGGCGAAGAGGCATCGGCCGGCGCCCATGTCACTTTTTTTCGACTACCTACCGTCTGAGTGACTATATTCTAGCTACGGTTTATGCAATGCAGTTCACATCCCAGCCATATGGCTGTACTTATACATTTATGCCGTGAACGCTAAGCGACCGATTGTCATTCGTGTTTTGTTTCGTTTTAAATGCATCAGATTTCAAATAATATATTTTGACGGTTGCGGTGAAAAAAATTCATTTAACGTTTAGTATTAATCACATATTTTATTCATTTAAATTACTTTTATAATTTTTATCTTGTTAAGTGCATATGCATGTTTTATAATAATAGTAGCAAGAAATTAAAGAAAAGAATGTTGAAAATTCAATTTACATATTTTTTTAATTACTCGTATTTTACGTAAATAGATTATTTGCTGATTTATTTATATTTATTGTATTAGAATAGCTTTTATCAATAATAGAATGTTGATAATTTCGATAATTTCGGTATCAAGGCTATTTTGTTAAAAAAAATTACACGTATTTTCTGGTTGATTTGGATTAGCAACCGAGATTTACGAATCCAGGGTTTAACTACTGTAAGTCGGATTTATGGTGTAAAAGCACTAACATTACTAATTATAAGTTTTGTAACAGATTGATAGATACAAAGTGAAATCTGGCAGGGCGTTAATTTTGACAGGTGTTTTGAATGTACCTACTTTCATAAATGTACATTCCAATCATTTTACCAAAATTGAGTTATGATCTGAAGTCATACATTATTTGAAATCATTTAATTTAATTTATAAAAAAAAAAAATTAATTTTTTTTTTTAACTATTTCAGTAAAATTTCAAAAATGGTTTTAGCGGAGTCATCTTTTCACTGATCGCAACACTTATTCGTAGCAATTTTTCTGTTTAGCGCGAAAGTAGTAAAAAGGAAATTTAGTTTACTTTTTTATACGAAGCGTGACATTTACGTTATGGAATTGAATTTTAGTTTCACTTCAGCTCTTAAAACAATTTATAAACCAATAAAGCGAGCGAATCTCGCCTAATGCTTGCGTGGTGGCGGAAAGCATACAGAATTCGCGCTTTAATGTGATTGTACCCAACAATGGTCCATAACACCTACGTGTTAACACGGTTCGCTTTGATAAAGCAAAGCCTAAGGTCTAACCCCTAAATGAAATTGGCCTCCTGGAGTCATCCCCACACTCGGAGGTACTTCTTGATACTACGTATTCACCACATAGGAAAGGCCGACAGTTCGCTAGAATTAAAAGCCGAAATGAACGTTTCACAATAACATCAAAGCCGCTCCGGGCGAGAAGAGAGGGAAATGAATTCGGGAGGAGATGCGCGGAAAGAAAGAGATGAAATCTGCGAATGAATAGAGGGAGCAGTGACTAACGGCATTTATGTTCATTGTTCCACGCACTGATGGCTTTAATCTCATTACCGTGAATAAAGAAACAACCTCCCACAATACAAGCTGAAAAGGTCCGCTCCTTTCATTAAACTTCTTTTCGGTTCAATCTCTAAACAACCATCGCGCAAAAAGTGTTGGCGACCTTGTTTTAGACAATATTCAATGTATAATATTTCCTTTTAACAAAAAAAAGGTTATTATTTTTAATCCGAGAATCTTATTTACCTTGACCCAAGTTTCTAAAGGAGAAGCAAACTTTCCACTGTAACCGAGAATAATACAGCGCAAATAGTATCGTAAAATATATTTTTTAAATATAATATTATTTTCATCAAAATACATTAAAAAACAGTAATTCATTTAAATAACATACATATTTTTAAATTGACTTAATTGTAAAGATTCTCTGATTTTTTAAATTTTTCGAGCGTACAGTAATAAAGATTTCAAATGTTTGTATTTGAATAGGCGCTATATCTTAAATGAAATTTAAAAAAAAAAAAAAAAAACGGTCGATTAAATAAAACATGATTGAACCGTTTTACGTATTTTTAAAGATACGCTGGGTTTCGCTTAGCAAATATATATATGAATATTTCATACATATTCTAAAAAATGTAACAAACATTTTAATATCACAAATTTGTAATTATGCATCGCAAAAATGTGAATATTCGAATGTAATAGGAACCACATTTCGATTGAAAATTACTTTTAGGGTTGCACGAGTTTTCGATGTACGAGTACATCATCAGCCATTTGCCATTATAGTGCTCACCTCCCGTTTTATTACGTCACTGGATTCAAAACCCCATTTGGAATTATCATTCAGCTGTATTAAGCTACAAAAATAATCACTTTCTATTTTTTATGGTCAGAGATTAATAGTCGAAATCTGATGTATCATTGAATTACATTTGATTCGAAAAGGTTATGCATATTAAATTTCCCCGAACTGACCACTTCTAAATCGAAGTAGTGGAGAGGGTTGCCTTATCATTCCCTTAGTTGTGTGAAAAACCTGTAGGTTCTTTAGGGAGTACAACCTTTACATTATGAAGGTTTCCCAGGTAGACTCCTACATAAATATTCAAAGCTTTTTTGTCGTTTTCCGGTCCACAAATGTTGAATAATATGTGTACGTATTGAGATTCTAAATTTGAATTGTTATATATGACAGTGAAGTCCGAATAATTAAGGAGTGCCTGTTTGCTTTTATTTGTTCGTGAATTATTTTTGAAGAATTATTTAAGTAAAAATGATATATTCTTACTTTATTATAATGAAACAGTTTAAGATCGTTGTTTTTTATGTTTTATAAAACCTTAAAAAAACTGCGATTGAATTAGAAAATTCACACACCACGTTGATTGAGGAAAAGCTGCAAAAACAACAACAAAATCATTACGTACATTACTCAAAATATAAATAGTCCTCTTTGTGGTATTTAAATCAACATATTAAAAAAAGCTTCTTTACTTTAAATAAATGTAGTAAGAAAACTTTAAAAAAAATTGTATTGCTTATTCGTAAATATTTTTATGATGTATTTTTCTTATACTCCTCTTTCCCAGCATACAAGTTTAAAAAATCAAAATAATATTCAAGTTAAATAATGACCACAATGATGGGTTATACGGCAATCACTTAAGCCTCCCAATGACAGGTTAAAGTTATTAAGCCCCGTTATGCCTAGAATCATGTGATCGCTTCTTAAAAGACTTAAAATATCATGAATAAATGCTACATCAGTTGTGTGGACTGAACGAACATATTAGTCAATAAAATAAAGTAAATTTACATATATTATTTTAAGAAATAAAAATACTTTGATTTTTGATCCACCCACATTTTTATTAACAACCAATTAGTTTCGGCAACAACCTGTTGCCCTCTTCTGGGTTTAATTAAATTAAAATAAACCCAAAAGAGGGCAACAGGTTGTTGCCGAAACTAGTTTTTTAATAAAAATGTGAGTGGATAAAAAAAGTATTTTTATTTCTCAAAATAATATATCACTTTGATCCACAAAGTTAATGCATTCAATATTCAAAATACATATTTACATACTTTATTCATGAAATGCAGAGTCAGGACCCATTTGCGACATTGGGATAAAAGAAATATGAAGGTAATAATCATTTCACAATTTGCATTTTCTCATGGCAGTTTTAACGATTTTAGTAACTACATAAACAAGGATTTTAAATAAATCTGCCTTAAGGTTCCAAAGCTTCTGGTTCAAGTAATAAAATGGAATATTACAGTTTTGGACTACAGCCATAAGAACTTCGACTTAAACTGAGAACTGAATGTTAAAATTCAGCATTCGGAATGGTTAGTTCAGTAACTCGTAAATAATATATCAAGATGTGAGAGAGTTACCCGCGTAATGGAGGATGCTCTCCAAGAAGCCAGCTCATGATGCCGTATCATGGATCCAGAGAGGAAGCATTAGCGTCCGCCATGTTCATAAATTATTAATATAGAGGGGCACTGCCACCCGCTGCGACAAACGACGAAAATTCTTTGTGTTCAGCCCACACCGGGATTTCAATATTCTTTTAATTATACGACTCGTAAATCAAAACCAAGTTCCTGCATAGCGAACAGTTTCCTGGAGTAAAAAACAAACAATCCTAAAATGAATAAATGAATAAGTGAATACCATTTTCGAGAACTTTACTTACAAAAACGTTTGCCGTAAATCACCTGTTAAGATATATATTTAATACTTTCTCCATACCTGAGATAATATTTATTCGATATTATTCTGGACTGGTACCTGAAGCAGAAGACTGATCACCTTTCCTTCATGTGTTAATCGAGATAAAACTGCGTTTATATGATACAGCGCCCTATGCACCATCGGGTGCGGATAAGGGTTTGAATGAATGAAATACCCGAAAGGTTTCATATGTTTCGGATAGTGTGCTGTGGTATATCTAGGCAGACGTTCGAGAGCGAGATTCGATTCCTGCAAATAGCAATGTGTCAATTTCAATTATAATTAAAAAAAAGAAAATTTTCATAAGGAATCATAAAAAAATATATCGTTACTAAATTCAGGAATGGAAAGTGACGTGTTGCACTAAAGGAAATACAAAAAGAATATATTTAAAAAAAATCTGAAAGATTATAAATCATTTTTTGTATTTTGATTAGAGGCTTTTTATTTTTGTATAAAGCAGAACGGCTAATTCAGTGTGAAAAGACCGATCATTTTTAATTCTTGCACGGCGAATCAAATTAGTAAAATAGCTTAGCCTACTTTTTTCCAGTTTTTTTTAATTTAAAGTATGTAAAGTTGTTTGTTATATGAATAAATAGCGTAAAATAAAAATTCAAGTTGAAAATAATATTATTAAGTATTATCAAGTATTACTTAATTTATATTTAAAATCATTTTTATTTTAAAATGTATTTAAGAGATATCAATTAAAAATTATTAATTAATTTTGTAGAATTTGATCAATTTAAGAAATTGTGTTAAAAACGATAAAAATCGAACGATATATTTTTAATATAAAATGCTAAGAAGTTATATTATGAGGTGTAATATTATTATATCATTATTTAAAAAAAAATTGTTAGGTATTATATATAAAAACCATTTTAGGCTAGTACTAAAAAGTTCTTGTACCTCAAAAATTTGTTAATGTCTAAAAGCCATTAAAAACAAAAAGCAAAAAAGCGTTTTTTTTGCGGAGAATGCATCGCTCTCTCCTTTCAAGAACGTTATAAATCAAAAATCGTCAATTTTCAGTTGTGTGTGTTTCCAAAATGCCCAGAAAATGTACTATATCTCAGCAAAAGAGGCATATTTTTAACTTAATATTTACCCGCCACAGGGCAGAAAGTGCTGTTTTTGCATTTTGAAGAAAAGGTATTGTTTAATTATTTTTTTTTATACAAAATATTTTTTAAATGCAGAAAAAACTTTCAATTTTTATTAAGGTTAATTAAAAAGTTCAGTAAGTGGCTTGATTTTATTTTTAATACATTGTATTATATTTTTAAACATTAAAAACTTTCTCCTGAAAATCAAGTTTTTTGATGTATGACGTTCTCGAAAGGAGTGAGCGACATGCAAAGCGGTGGTTAAATGCTAAGTTAATGAATGAACGCAATCAGCCAATTAAAAGAGTGAAATCTCTTAGTTCATCATATCTCAGGTAAAAAAAAACTTTTCAGATCATTAAGGTGTTTACAAGTATAGGAGTTAAAGCACTTATGGTAGCTTAAGGAGTTAAGCACTTAACCGGATATTAGAGAACCCGTGTACAAATCCTGTCAGTGAAAAGTTATTTTTATAGATGTTTGATCGCTCGGAAGCATTGAATTGTAAAAATATTTTCTTATGTATGACAAGATACGGACATTTTATTTTACGGCGAAACATGTGTGATTTTTTGAAGTCTTATGCTGAAAACGATTTTATGCTTTTCAGTTTAAGCAGTAGTTTATCTTTTTTAATAACCATAAAACAACCAAAATTTGTTATTACATAATAAATGTAATCATTTTACGCTTCAAGTTTTACCCGAGCATTTATTTTTAAATAGGTTTTCGAGGTTTAATTATAGGTACGTAGATTATTTCGAATAAGGCAAAATTCTACGGAAAATGATAAACAACGTCAGAATATATAAATCATTATTAATGTTGTCTCCCGCTAAATTGAGAATATATACGCGTGAAAATTCCGGTTCGACTAATTAACGGTTCGAAAAAGGGGATGCTTAGAGTTTGAAATATAACGCCGTAAACGTGTGGTGTGTACGCACCTATGCGTGCGTGTGTGCGTGTGTCGGTGGATATAATTACACCAGGGGCGTATGTTTCTAGGATGCCAGAGCCCCCGTCACAATAATTATAACATTCTCTGGTTGCGTATTACCGTTTGCGTGTACAAAACAAGGCAGTAGTGATTACAAATAAGCTAGGTTTTGTGAGCAACAATGTCCTTACTAAACGGTGTTGATACCGTGTTGAGTTTATGCGTGTTAACTGAGCGCCACAAAACCATAATTATTTAAAAACAATGCATTAAATAAAAAGGTTTTTTTTATTATTAAATAAAGAAATGTTTTAATAGAGACAGTAAGTAAATATAAAAATAACATAAAATAATAAAAACATTTAATTTCATAAAATAATTTTAGAAAATTTCATGGTAATATTGAATTATTTTGACTCTTTCTTTTTTTGCAAACCGAACTCTAAATTTCCAACACGGTGATATTTTCAACACGAATATGTAACACAATGCAATCGCCAGTGAGGAAATTTGTAATGTACACAAATAACTAATATAAGAACGTTCTATGTTCAAGATGGGAATTGTTAATTCAACACGGTTTTATTGAGCTAATAATTAACAAAACGTGTTTATTTAAAGGGTTTAAAAAATTCATATTTAACACCCAAATGGTTATATGTTCTCTGATCTCTAAAATTGAGGACTGAGCTGTGCTTGACTGCTTGATATAAGACAAGGAATTACGCCCAAACAACAAACCGCCGATTATATATATATTTTATGTGTAAATATATATATATTTATATATATATATATATATATATATATATATATATATATATATATATATATATATATATATATATATATATATATATATATATATATATATATATATATATATATATATATATATATATATATATATATATATATATATATATATATATATATAAATATATAAATATAAATAAATAAATATATATAAATATATATATATATATATATATATATATATATTTATATATATATATATATATACATATGTATATATTTATATATATATATATATATATATATATATATATATATATATATATATATATATATATATATATATATATATATATATATTTATATACAAGCGAAGTTCTTTTGTACATTATACTATTTTAAAATACGCTTCTATTAAGAAGTAGTACATAATAAATAACTAGGTACATAATTTATTTAAAGAAATGCGCTTATTTGCAGAAATAATTTTTAATATGATTAAAATTAAATCTTTTTGCTTTCACAATTACCTACACAGATATACTATAATATAAAATTTCTCTAGCTATGGTATTTAAAATTGATATTTTTGCAAAGCTTGCAATTTTACCAGGATTGCGAAGGAAAACATAATATTTTTCTTCAGATCAGATATTGTGGAATTACATGTAGGTATGTATTTTTCAATGTATAAACATGCTGATAATCTGTTAACGAGCTTCATGAAAATCGAATGCGATAGTTACAAATAATCGATCAAACTGCTGTGTAATAAATATCGTATAATTTTATAGTCTAGACCAGTGATTCCCAAAGTGTAAGCCGCGGCTCCCCAGGGAGCCACGCTGTTTTGATAAGGGCATCGTGAAATATTTAATTAAACAATTCGGTAAATTTCTTAGAATCTAAACTTTTGGGCCAACAATTGTCTATGCTGAAAAAATTACAAAAATTCATTATGAAATTTTCCCGTTGTATAAAGAGAGCTGCAAACTAAAAAATATTGGGAACCTTTGTTCTAGACGAAGGTTTATGCAAAAAGTTTTATTGAAAAAACTAAATAAATAAAACAACCCACTTTTCGTACCTACAGCTACGTGATTCCACGAGAACATGAATTTTGTACAATGAAAGATAATTAATTGAAATGTGTTTTTCAGATAAAAGAAGAGAGCTTGTTTTCCTGTTACGAGTCAATTTGAGTGGTATTGTCGCAAGATCCCGATAAGGTTCGGTAAACTCATTCCGACGCACGGAAATGTTCGGGCGCGTCGGAATATGAAAGCTGTGATAAATTTAACTGCTTAATGAGCCCGTCTTATCCTCCTTACGCAGGAAGATAAGTCACGCGGCCGCTGATTAATGACGATTCTATGTTCTACATGTCGCAAGAAGCTGAATGGCAATCGACTTAATCGTTTTATTAAGCCAACATTTGGGGTTCCCCCGCGAACTGAGTGATGGCTACACCTCGCCTTGCGTACATTACATGTTCATAAAACGATTTATGTCTGCGAGCTGAGACGTTTATTGCGACAGAATATCATTTATTGATGTTAAAAAGTTACTGCGCGATCTTGCTATTTTAGTTTCGAGTACTTACTTCACTGGGTGGGTGAGACGAAAATTACACACGAGTTTCGACAATTACGGGATGGAGAATCTTACCTTATACGGGATTATCGCTTGAGAATTTAAATTTATTAAGATTAAATTAATACCATAACATAGACGAAGTTGATAAGCATACGAATGAAGGGCTTATGACCAATATTGTATAACATTAAGAATATCTTACTTTAAAAAAAATCCTAGCTGGTTATCAGAACATTATTATTATCAAGTCAATATATTGCAAAGATAAAAGATTTTCCCTAATATTTCGATGATGTTAAAGGAAAATGTGATAAAAAATCATATAAAAAAATAAATAAATGGGAAACATATTTAAAAGATGTGACAGTAATAACATTTTGTAATAAGTGTTTATAAATATGCTATAATATGATTGATTTTTTTTGCTTTATTCCATTATGGGTAGATTTTATTAAAAGTAAAAAATCCTTCACTCACGTCATCTGTAACCCACCAAATATATTCCTCAACTAGACCTTAGAATCTGGAGCTCTTCTGATCACCTTGCATCCATACAATTGATGATCGAGTTAACTAGTGTCCTATGCACCACTAGATAGATAAGGGCCAGAAAAAGGATATTAAAAATACACCATTAAATCGTGAAACGAGTATGTACACATACTAAACGATAATGATATGATGCCCCTTTTATTCTCGTTTCGGATAAATTATACGGCTTTTGTGGATTTTTTGATTATCTCAAATTACCATTAATTTCTCGAGTGTGGTAAGTTTTACCAGTGCTATAAGCACCGGTAAAACTACTAAAAATGCTATTGGCGTTCACTTGTAAATTATTCTTTAATATTAAAACCATCGAAACATATTTGACCTCGTTTTACATTATCGTTTTTAATCCTGTCGAAAAATCCGATGACTTATACCATGTTGTTGGGTAGGGGTATTTTGATTTTAAAAAGGTTTATTTAAATTGAAAGTAACCTTACCATCACGCTGCTAGAGAATATAACGCCTTACCAATCCATCTTTGCAAACATTTTTCACCTCTTTGACATTCATGCATTTCCTCATACATACTCGCCGATTATTTCGACTCCTGACCTTCGCTTACAAATATTTGACATTGATGATCATGCTCAGTTTTCCTCGGTCTTTCTCTGCTCGTTTTTCCAACTATTCAACTCATTTTTTCAACGTGTCCAAAACATCTCAACACCTTTCTTAATTTTACCGAAAATGCTTATCTCAGTCTTGCATTCATTCCTAATTTCACCATTCGAACATCTATCATATATCACCATCGTTTTGAAATTGAAAATATGTTTTTCATATTAGTTAAAAAAAACACCGTCATATTGAAATCTCAGTGTTCACTAACCCTTGGTTGAATGTATTCACCTTGGTTAGTAGTTTCCCTTTGAGAGAAATCATGATTTCATGTTATCTTAATTTAATAAGCCATAAGTCATAATACCGTCATTTTAATGAAGCCCTAGTTGGAGCAACACTGATTCAATGATGTTGAAATTAAAAATTACTTCGGCTCAAACTTACATCGCCATCGGTTTGAAAAAACCGCAGCTCGAAGTTATACACCTTATGAAGGTTTCCACAGTTTCATACTACCCCGGATACAATTTATAATACTAACACAGGTTTGTTTGTGTAGAATAATTAGTGAAAATTATCAATGATCTTAGATTCTTATTTCACTTGAACAAATAATTTTTAATTTAATTTAATTTTTTCTTCAAAATATTACATTTTTTTAAAAACCTGCGCTGACTCTACTCAAAAAGATTTCAATCAATTTGATTTATTAATTCGGCAGTGCTTTACGGTAAAATCTATCCATTATTTTTTGTAAATAACACTACTTCTTAAAATTTATTGTGATTCGTGTTTTAATGCATTTCACATCATATGGTGTTTGAAAATGATACTGAATGCACTGAAACACGTGTCACAATAGATTTTCAGAAATAGGGGTATTACTAAGTAAAAATTAAATTAAATGTGTTTAATTTAATTAAACTTTTACTGGTATAAATAAAAATGTAACAATTTAGAAACAAATATAAACATAAACGAGTATTTATAACAATAATAAATGATCAAGTTTATATTTTATAACCCTTGAAATTGGAATGATTTTCAGAGGGTATTTTCTATAAAAGATAAAGGTCTGCCATAATAATAAAGCCAGGGGGTCTCTACGTAAACATACAGGACATTTCAGCGAGTGTGGTATGTTTACCTCTGTACAGTTACACACCACAAAGGGACGGTCCGTTGGAACGCCAAACAACAGACTTACACGTTGTGCAAATAGTGTTGTAATTGCAAAAAAATAGACTTTTAAATTAGTACAATATCAGTTGAAGAAACTTAATCTCATTAATTGATTCGGCGCTGTTTGTGTAAGATAAGATAAGAAATAAAGAAATAAAAAATTAAATTTGAAAAAAAAAAATATATATAATATTACAAAAAAAAAAAAAAAAAATAAAATATGATAGCTTCTACCACCTCTTCAACCTTAACGTCCTAAGGACTTTAAACTTTTGAATTAGCTTCATTACATTGAAAATAATGCATAATGCATAAAAACATGTGTCACAATAGATATTAAGAAACAGTGGTTTTGACTAAGTAAAACCTAAATGAAAAAAATAGAAGAAACTTAGTTCGTATCTAATATTATATTTAATTTATAGGCACATCATATGTTTGTTAACTTAAACGTCACCTTTGTTTTGTTCGATTTTCTCGGCGAGGTAAGACCTTTTTTTTCTTCTTACTCGCATCCTCACCAAATGGTGATTCCATCGTATCGTACCAATGGTTCGTTTAATTAATATTAATACGAAAATCCCTTCAGTGTAATGGTCCATCCCCGTAGTGTAATAGTCAGTACGCTTTGCTACCGTACTGGAGGTCCCAGGTTCGATACCCAGGGGGAGGTCAAATAAAACTGATTTTTTCGCTCTTATATTTATTCAATAAATATTACCTTGGACTGGTACTTGAAGCGAAGGGGTAATCATCTTTCCACCATGTATAATGATTAAGATAACACTGCGTTTATATAATGCAGTGCACAATGCACCATTTGGTGCGGATAATCGTTGAAGAATCCCTCCAGGGTTAAAACACGAAAAATCACAAACACTTATTTTTATCGCTCTTGGGAATCGAATCCGGGACTTTCAGCACGGTAGTCAAACGATAAAATAAGAAAGGCGTGTTGAAATTATTTGGGCATGTAAATCGAATAAGTGAAGAACAGTTAAAATAATTTATGGGGAAAAAATAAAATACAAGCAGAAGTAGATAGACAAAAGATTGTTTGCAAAAACAGATTGGTGTAGCGTTCTTTCCTCTCTGCCCATCTCTGCCGTGAAGCGGGATGATGGATAATATTTTTTTTCGTTAATGAGTTTTAATCATTATTAAACGCAAAAATATTGAATTTAATTCATTGATAGATCGTAAAAATATAATCCCTGCTGAAACAGCTTCGAGTACATTTATCTCAATAACGTTTTTCGATTTTTAATTCAATTTAAATTGTCCTCATGTTTATTTTTCTTCAAATTTTATAAAAATAGAAACATCTCGCTCTTTTGTGGCGTAGCCATTTTGTAAGCACAACATTATTCATGGCGTGTCGATGTGTGAGAGGCTAGCAAGGAATGAACATGAAATAAATTCTGGAAACAATTTTTCATTATCCTCTTTCACCGAGTTTGACAGTTTATTTTACATCCAAATTGCCTTTAAAAATAAAGATCGATACATTTTATACGAAGAAGGTGGAAGGCAATAATATTAACTTGCATATTGATTGGGGTAGAATTTATTGCGTAGAGCACCATATTAAATTGTACTTTTATAACAAAAAGAAAATATGAATACATTTTGAGTAAAGGGAAAATTTCTGTTTTCAGATAAGGTTTAGTTTGTAGAACTGCATTTTAATTTATATTTTAAATGTTAAAATCAAACACTGTTTTTTTGAGTCTACTGAATAGTATTTTATTGTCAAAAAAACATTCTTATTTGTTATGATATTCGTTTTGTTATGACAATTGTTTGAAAATGCCATAAAAAGTTGAAAATTTTGCTGCGTTTTTTAACAATAAAATACAATTTAGTAAATAAAATAATTGTGCTCTAAAGTTAGCCCCTATTGCAAAATTGAGCACCTATCAAACATTGTTAAAATAAAAAATAACGTTAAAAACTACTCGTTTGTTGTTTTTTCGACTAATTTTTTAATTAAAATGTTAACAATGACCAGCTTTGTCGGATTTATGGGGAGAAATCACTCTCCTTATCATTCATCGTTCACAATTCGCTCACTCCTTTCAACAACATCATATATCAAAAATCATAAATTTTCAGCCGTGTATGTTTTCAAAATGCCCAGAAAATGTACTATATCCCAGAAAAAGTGGCATATTTTTAACTTAATATTTACCCGCTACAGGGCAGAAAGTGTTGTTTTTGCATTTTTAAGATTTTTTTTTTAAATGGAGAAAAAACATTCAGGTTTTACCTAAAAAGATCTGTTGCACAGTAAAACGTTCAATAAGTGGCTTGATATTTATTTTTAATATATTTCATTAAATTCTTAAACTTTAAAAACGGTCTACTGAAAAATCAAGCTTTTTGATTTATGACGTTGTTGAAAGGAGTGAGCGAATTGTCTTCTCTCTTTCTTTAAAATTTTAGTTTTGTATAAATGTCAGACCGTAACAATTTCACTTTAGTCTACATTTGACCTGATGATGGAATGGTACCAGTGACTGATAGTCACGAAGTAGTGGTTTTTAAAGTTGTATTACAGAAAGGAAACGATGTGGGAGAGTGTTATATTACCATACCACAAAGTTACCAATGCTTTTAATATACAAAATAGAAATCTGTTTAGCCACCGATCGAAATAATGTAATTGATAATATATTTGACTACATGGAACTGGCTAAAAAATTAAAAAACGATATGCCACCATCCAGTGTGTATGTATATAAAACACCAAAATCGAATATTTCATCATATAATAGGCAAAAAACTATGCAAAGAGTATGTATAGACAATTATAAAACTGACCTAAAGTATTTTACATGTATATAATAATAAGGGAATATGATTAAAGCAATAAAATAAATGTACCCATTTAATAATAGTTTATCTCAATCTCCTATTGTTAAACAATTATAAAGAGGTGCATTAAAGTAATTAATAGACTTACGTCAACGTATATCAATCCTTTTCTACTCGCGCTAAATCTTTCTAGGAGCAGTTTCAAGTTTTCAATTTACAATTTTTAGTAAAGAGGTAGCAATATCAATAGTGCGCCTGAAAGTAATGAAACCTTTATCCAGTGGATAATATTTTTTTTACATCGCATGAATTTGTGAGTCAATAATATTGTTATTATAATATTTAAAAGTAGATTAATAATATGGATAATATAGGGTCATCGAAAAATAATGTCAACATAAAAAATAAATTATTAGAGGTAATTCAATGGTTTTTATATTAATATATTCGTAAAAAAAATTGTTACCTTAGTATGTTTCGATGTGTGCAACAATTTCAACTTGTTCCATTTTTTTTCCTTGTATCAGCCTGTATCAAAAGTTCCAATTTTCAATTAGAACTTTTTTTCATAGAAAAGTCCATTACAGGTTTAGTTTACCTGGACATGTTTGAGCTGTTTGGTAGTGAAGTGGAGCCCCATCTTGCATTGAAATAATTCGCTATCCAGTCAGTTGTTCAATTTGTTCAATTTGTGGCTTGTTATTTTAAATGTTGGCGTTTAAATTTTTCGATCACCTTGTATCAATAAAAATAGCATTAAAAACACGAAAAGACCTTTTAAACTTGTTAAATAAAAATAAGACGAGAACTTGAGATGTTCTTCAATTTTATTTACGTAGATATAATACCTAATTCGTCCCAGCAGAGAATATTTCACGCCTTCTCGGAGTCGTAAACAAACAATAGAAATGGTCGAATCTTGACTTAATTTATGTGAATTCGTTTCCCGCTTCAGCGCTTGCTAAATTAAAATTCAATTTTAGTATAACCCCTCCGCCTCCGTCTTAACTTATAATGCAAATGGCATTCGTATGAACGATCTTCAAGATCATCTATGGAGCATAAGTTGGGAAATATAGAATCAGAAACCACAACGAAGAGGTGAACAAAATAATACAGCTTGCAGCCACCAAAAAGTCATAATATTGAATACACGGTTCAAACACCACATACAACTTTTGTAGATATCACCCGAGGACAGATGTTGCAACGGAATATTTCTAGATAACAAAAAATATACAGGAATAGCAAACTGAGCTTACCCCGAGTACATAACTTATCAACGCTCACGAAGGCAAAGAATAGAGACAGTTAAAAGTGGTTATTACTGAATCTGCTAATTGATGTACATTTATATTTTCCATGGTTGATTATCAAAAAGACTGAAAATTCTTGAAATCTGAAAACTAAAAGAAAATATCTTAGATGCAGGGGGATTAATCAAACTAGAAATGTATTTCTTTTCCATGTTCGGCATTTGCCTTTTGAGAATGTATTTTAGAAAACTGAAATTATTAAGGATTATTTCTGTAGAATAGAAACAGAGTTATTTCTTTAAAATAAAATCATGATCACGATTTTTTACGTATTGATTATGAAAATAACGTATTTAACAACAATATTTATAACGTTTGAGATATTTTTTTCATCGGTTTGTCAAAATTGAATTAAACTTGAATTTGAACCTAAAATTAAATTAAACGAAGTGTTAATCGCTTTAATCGTATAAGGCATTTAGACATGTGTTAAAATATGAAAACAATGCCTTTAGTGAGAACGCCTTAGTAGCCATTGAACACACCAGCAACTCAGTAATATTAAGAAGTTTGTATACCAAATATATGAAGGTCCTATTATCTTGCTTCGTTTGTACTCATATAAAGTTGCTAAAGCAAATTGAGGTTTCCTTCAGTAACTTTTTTGATCGAATGATTTGTGGTTTGCCAAATGGAAAGTTGTTTTTAAGATAACATATTATACTGTAATAATATAACGTAATTTTATTAAATTGCTGTTTGTCTTGAGGAAGTTAAGAACCTACCAACAGAAAAGTTGGTAAACTTGTTGGTACCGATATCAGAGCTTGGACTGGATCTAATGGGATTCTTCCGTTTGTGACTCCCAATTATGGCTCCGGTTGCGTACATTATCGGTTTTGTACATAGCCTGGCTTTTCGATAATATATATTATAAACTAGAGTAATAGAGTTCAAAATTACGTCACTTCATTCGCTATTGTTTTGTGGTCCGTACTTGTTTTGGTTTTTTGAGTTCTCAACATTGATGAAGAAGAATATGGAAGTCTGGACATTTACGGGCTTACAACCGTCATAAGCTGGTTTAAGTCATCACATTACACACGTGTTACATTCACCAATTCTATCCATAGTTGACAACCACACTACTCAAATTCTCGGAAGTTCTATATAGGTACCTATAAGATCCCGATACATTGTAGACGACTCACTAGAATTTTCACAAGAAACATCTATTGGTGATATGAAGAAGCTTTTTTTTAGCAGAAACTCTTATACTTGTTTGTGAGGTCCAAATACTTGATTATCATCACATAGATGAGAAACGCCAAAAAATATCATTTTCATTTGGTTATTTTAGCTTATAACTTGACCAGATAATTTATTAACAACATTTTGAATGTGTCCAGATACTCTTAAAATATGAAGATAATCCAGATTTGTGAACAAGTATTTGGGCACACTCATTTTTTTTAACCAGAGGACTCTAGAAACTCTCAGCAAATGCCTCCTTGTGGGACTTATTTGATTTTCTCTTCTACTTACCTATCCATCTCTTGCCTTTAAACTTTCACAATGTCAATATTGTGGTATATAATTTTCTCATCATTGCAGTGTAAACAAAACTCCATTAATTGATTAAAACTTCAATATTTTTATAGTATTGATAATATTAACAAAAGGTTACAACTTTGATGCGTTTAACAATATTTTATGTTCACTATAATAATAATATACTTAAGATAAAATGAAGCACATGGGAGTATGGTGAATCACCCTCATCTCAAACCATGTAACAAACGAATATGGAAATTATTCATCAAATAATACATAAAATTGTAAAAATGATTTAACTTGTGGTTATTCATTTAACTGTTTCTCTTGTATTTAATAACCCTTTCATGTTATTTCTTCTAAAAAATATCGGTGGATAAAACATTATGTTTTTGTATAAAAAAGTTCTGAGTATGATTTTAAGGAGTAAACTCAATGTTTTTTGTTGTTAAATGTCTGTTTTTACAATCGACCGAATGTTAAAATATCTCTACAATAAATAATTTATAGAAGGAGGCCATAATTTACTTTGAAGTAAAATAATATTGTGCCAATTTGAAAGCTATTCCATTAACGTTATTACTAAGGGGTATTTGCTTAGTTGTTTTGTACGGACATTAACGGCCTTAATGAAAGCTTACCGGGTGATAATTATTTTTATTGGTTCATTAAGGTTATAAAGAGTAAGCAAAGAAGTTGAGAACTGAAATTTGTTTCAGATGTTTTTATATTCTTATTATTCATATCGAAATATAAATAATATTACAAGTTACTTTAATTTATATATATATATATATATATATATATATATATATATATATATATATATATATATATATATATATATATATATATATATATATATATATAAATATATATATGTTTATATATATATATTTATATGTATATATATATATATATATATATATATAAATATATATATGTTATATATATATATATATATATATATATATATATATATATATATATATATATATATATATATATATATATATATATATATATATATATATATTTATTTATATATTTACATATATATAAAGGGTCCGCCAAATAACTTTTTTTTTTTTAAAACAGGGCGCAAAACATCGAGTGTAGCTTCGGCTGTGTGGCACGTAGCGCCGTCCTGTTGAAACCAAATGTTGCCAATATCCTCCTCTTTAATTTTTGTGAACAAAAATCCGTTCAACATGGCCCGATAACGATCGCCATTGACTGTAACGGCCACTCCTTGCTCATTTTCAAAGAAAAATGGCCCAATTATGCCTCTGGACCAAAATCCGCACCAAACAGTGACTCGTTTTGGGTGTACCGGCTTTTCAATGTATGCGTGCGGGTTTTCTGTGCCCCAAATACGACAATTTTGCTTGTTTACATACCCGCCAAGATCAAAATGAGCTTCATCCGAAAAGATGATTTTTTTGGCAAAATCGGCATCTTCTGTAAGTCGATCGCAGGCCCACTCAGCGAAGCGAAAACGCATTGGATGGTCAGTTGGCTTCAACTCCTGAACCAATTGGACTTTGTATGGCGTCATACCAAGGTCTTTATGCAAAATTCGTCTCAATGATGTCTCCGAAATGTTCAATTGTTGAGAACGACGGTGAATTGATGTTGATGGCGCTTCACGCACACTTTCTGCCACAACATCGATATTATCGGGTGTACGCACTGTTTTTGGCTTTTCACGCTTTGGTTTATCGATGAAGATGCCAGTTTCTTTCACTTTTTTCACAAGATAACGAACATACGGAGCTGACGGTGCTTCTCTTCTTCCAAAAACCGTACGCAATTTTCGCACACATTCTGCAACATTACCATGATTTTCAAAGTAATGTCGCAATATTTCCCAGCGTTGTTCAAGCGTATACACAACCATATTCGCTCAGCGGAAGGATAAAACTAATTATCTGTCAAATCAGACATGAGCTAAGTGTTACCATTCACGAAATAAGCACTAGTTGAAAAAAAAAACTTTAGATGGCGGACCCTATATATATACATATATATATATATATATATATATATATATATATATATATATATATATATATATATATATATATATATATATATATATATATATATATATATATATATATATACTTGGTAATAAAAAGTAATCATAAATTTAATAGACACCTTTGCGAGTTGTGTAACGCTTATCTGCGAAACTGGCGTCGCGGATTCGATTCTCTTCAATTGCAAATTGTATTTAAGATTGAGTGTTCATGACGTATCATTTTTACCTTCCTTATCCTTACTATGCTACTTGCAGACGAGCCTATAAAATATATGCTATGGAGTTTATTTCTTTAAAAAAACTAATTTTTATTCACACGATATACATGGAAATTTTTTAATCGTAATTTTATTCCATTTTTGTCGTAAATATTTTTAAATCGGAAAACTGCTCCCTACAACTTCTTTTTATTTTCAATTGAGTTTATTCTTTTATTTAACTATAAAATTTATATGAACTAATAAAACATATATCACCTACTTAAAATCCTAACAAATGTTGTATTATAGAAAAGACGTGTTACCCCTCACTTTGTTAGAAACATCAGAATTTAGAATCATAATTGTGACCATATTACACTTAATATTAGCTAACTTATATCCATTAACGATATTACTATATTTTGCTATAATGTGCCAATATACTGTTTGTAATAAAAAAAACATTCTGTATTCGCACCGGAAAGGTTTGTAAAATGGGTGATACCAGAGTATTATGTTTAGGTTATAAATTTAATGGGTGATCAGGCGGAGAGCAATAAAAACGTGTTACTGAGAACCTAAACATAGTAGTATAATCACCAGATATAAAATGGGATAAATAAACACTTTCAGTTTGATGACGTTTCCAGTGATGATTAAATTGATTGTCTCACCTTTTGCTGGTGAAGATTTTTTATGATGACAAGTGAACGGCATTCAGTGCCGTGGCATTTCGATCAACTTGCATCACATTTCGGGTATAAAGATCATAAATTCGACGATGCAATTATTTACGTTATTATTCGGCTGGCTTTTAAATATACAATGTACATGTACGTATATACAGGTATTACTGAAAATCATTGAAGTTGGAAATTATATTTGTATTCTTAATTTTTAATAGAACATTTCGAAACAGAATATCAAAAACAGTATTATGATGGTAGTCGTCTTAATAATAATTTAATTAAGTTTAATTTTACTAATTTATACTGTTTCAAATACTAATTTTTATTATATTACGGTAACCGATATTTTCAGACACGATTTCTAGTGTTTTTTTTAGTTATTGTAAAAATACAAAAATTGTGTAAATTGTGTGACCTACAAGCCATTTTATTTTCCAGTTTGGATATTAAAATGTAAAGATTCACGTGAGGCTTACGTCAATTTTATAAATAAGAGACTGTCATAATATGTTTTAAAAACTGTTTTGTTAATGACATTTAAACAGAAAGTTTATGTCATTCACAAAACAGTATTTCAAAAATAATATTTATGTCACTCATCATTATTAGCATCTCCGTGATTGGACTTTGTCCTAATTTAATATGGTATACATCGCTTGACCTTTCTGCCCCTAGAAAGCAATTTCCATTAATGTTCAGAAGGTCCATCACTAATTACGTCGATACGGCGAATTTGGATCTCTCAATAAATTTAATGATACACAGGTGATTCGAATATTAGTCATCACTAATTAAATAAATCCTAGTCACTTCATCACGTTCACAAATTAAACGTTAGATTTTTTTATAAAATAATAATAATGTAATGTCAGAAAAAGAGATTGTTACTACATTTCGATCGAATTTAGGAGGAGAGAAATAACTACCCGTATGGTACTTGTCCCAAATCCCCTACCCCTTCCACCCTTCTCATCCTTCCACCCTCCTTACCATGCCCAGCAGGCGCCGACCTTAAGGCATTTTATCACAACATAGGGGTGTCATTTCTGGGGCTGATACGTAACGTAAGCTATAAATAAGGCAGTAAACATGGACTCTTATCACCATCCTTGTAATGAACGATGACCTATAAGCGACGAAGGTCAACGTACGTACGCGCTTTTATATCTAATATGTATATACATACGAAGACTTTATGCCTAAAAGGGTAGATTCTTTGTTCGGTAAATGTATTCGTTATTTTTATTACATTAAATTATGTGGAAAATCACAAAGTCGTCTCGTGCACAAACAAATCTTCTTTTATTTATAAGCATAGTGAAATATATTTCGGTCACGTATCCTCTCACTATAAATCGAATAAAACCTGTTTTAAAAACACTTATCGAAAATAATACGTTTCTTAGAAGTGGATTTACTTTACAGAGGATATAAATCGTGAAAGGGAAACAGGTTTATTAAATTTAAAAAAATCAAACGAAAAATAGATTTAAAGTTAACAAAATGAAATGTTATGATGATATTTTATTTATCAAATAAAACCCTGAAACGACTAAAACGACTGAAACAACATGTCTGAAAGGATAATGATTTCAAGTTGTGAGGACTAGATTCACCCACTCTTATATGGATGTTACATAATATATAAGATTGTTAAAACATTGGTTTGCGTCGGTTCATATATACAATGATATACAATTTTTAACCCTCAAAGCTTGAGTTCTGGGTCCGTAGACTTGATGTAGTCCAGGAGACTGTCATTATCCTCGCAAATGAAAGGTTTCTTGTGGTAGCAGGCCACGTCATGCCAGAAGATGCCGTCAGCGTACACAGTGTTCAGGACCGCCATGCAGGCTTCGTGTGTCTTGTTTATCTCGTACTCTGCATTATCCGGTTGAGGAAGCTTCTTGTATCCTGTTTGACTCCAGGGATTCTTGCCCCATCCTTTCGGGATCTGTTTAAAATAATGGTACTTCTTAATGAAAAAAATATTTAGAATTAATGTTTTACTTAGTAAATACCACTATTTCTTAAAAATCTACTTTACACGTGTTTCGATGCATTCCGCATCATTTTAAAACACCGTAAGTGAAACACGTGTCACAGTGGATTTTAAGAAATAGTGGTATTTACTAAGTAAAACATTAATTAAAAATAGACAGATTTTACCACAAAGTGACTGCCGAAACAATTAATGAAAAAAATATTAACATGCCCCTTCAATATCTAAGGAACGACTACTACTGTTGTATTTAATTTTGGTTTTCATAGCATATCATTTCATTATTAAAAAGATAAATAGAATTCACCTCTTTCATCACGAGGAATATAAAAAAAATATTACAACTCGAAAAATTATAAAAAAGACCTATGGTTTATACGCGGAAAAAAACTTTATAAAACTAAAAAAATTAACAACACAAAAATCAGAGAAGTATATCGTACAATAATTATTTTTTTATTTGAGTAACTAAACAAACTTGTTTCATCTTTTAAAAAAACTTTAATTAAGAATCTTTAAAATGTGAAGTTAAAAATATTGCACAAATATTAGGGTGTTTACAAATATTTTTAAGTAATGGATATTTTTTACGCTGATGTATAAAGTATTACGCCATTCGCCAGGAACTACGCCTGGATGGCTTGACTCTGGCCAATATCTGTACCCGACGGATTCTCCAGTTCTTTGGACACGTTGCGCGTGGCAACGAGGATAGCCTGGAACGACTAGTTGTGATCGGTAGCCTGGAGGGAAAGAGAGGGAGAGGAAGATCCCCACACGATGGACCGATCAAATTAAGGCAGCAGCAGGCACCTCAGTGGTTGGAGCGCTACGTGCAGCGCAGTCAAGGGATAACTGGAGGAAGAGTCATTGCTTCTGCAAGGGTCACAGCCCTCAGCAATGAGGATTAAGACGGAGAAGAATAAAGTACGTTCATATAATTATTTTTTGTTTGATTTATTTTATACAAACAGCTTCGTCAAAACTTAAAATATGATTATTATTTTACCCTACATTACATTAATTATCCATATTGTGAAAAACTGAAAAAAATAATTCCATCATGAGATTCAAAATTATTGAGAAAAAATGTACCATTAAAAAAGAACGCTTTTGATGCTTCCGCAATATTTCTAAATGTAAATTTTATTAAATTAGTTGGGCGACCTTCAGTTGCCTTTGTAATTTAATAAGAAATAGCTTGTTCCTAAATTTCGAGGAAATTTATACTTTTAAATGCTTTCGAGAATCATAACTTATGACTTGATATAATAGTACCTATGTAATTAAGGTCGGTGCAAATAAATGCATGTAGCATCAGTAGTTATTTATCACGTAAGTGACGTATATCGTACAATACTTTTAGTTTGCTGAAATGGTTTTTAAGATATGTCTCAAGAGGATGTTTTTTAAAAGATTTTCTTGTGTATTTTCAAGAAATCACTTGACAATATATCGTAACGAACGAATGACATGTCATCAAGAAAGGCATATTATAAAAAATACATGTAGACGTAAAATTTTTATATTAAATATTTAAAATATATTTCTCATAATTTTAAGTTGTTAAAAAACATAAACGCATTTTTTCTTAAATTGTTGGCAGGTTTTCTTTCATTTTAAAACAAATCGTCAAAAAAAATCCCGTTTATAAATACAAACAATGACAAAAATAAATATCCTTTTTTTATGAGTAATATACATAAATGTCTTTATATATATACACGCACATACACATATGTTTTCATTTAGATATCAAACTCTAATACTTATTTACGGCATTTGAACACATCACGGTTTAAATTTATTTTAGCTAAGAGGCAAATTTAACGTTGATTGATATTTTGTCGAGGGTTTGAAAGCTGTATTGGAATCTAATTATTTTTAACATTAATATTAAAATCCCATCAAGATCTTTCATATTTATTTAGAGTTTCGGTAAAATTAATTCTCGTGATTGACATTTTTAACTGAAGCGTACTCGCGGAATGTCAATCCGACGCTTCAATATTTCGTAAGTGTTTATATAATCTTTTGATAATTGGGGCTTGTGTTGATTTGATTTATTTCGAGGATGGGCAAAATATTTGAATTTTGAAGAAAAGTTTTACTATTTGAGAGCTTCTTTTAGAATATTCGTTTATTTATATACACTTAAAAATAGCCCTAAAATAATGTCTAGAATCATGTACGTTTATCTGTGACGATCAATTATAAAGCATAACCAACGACATTCACGTAAACATTTACAATCTCACGCATAGTGCCTAGGTTGTAAAAGAGATACTTTATGTAAGACATGTGTTTATGTACAACATCAAACATGAGAATTATTACCTTATTTGTGGCAGCAATCTTAGCTCTCGACGCTGACCAGAACCATCCATTTATATTCTTTGGGTAAAGATCGCCACTATCACATCCGGGGAAATCGCATAGCCTTCCGCTGGTCCAAATGTAAGGAATATTATCTAGAAACGTGCTCTTATGTTATAATACAACAAGCCAGTAATGTATAAGAATAATAAGGTTTCACAAATGAAAATGTAAAAAAAATCGAATGATTGAGAATGAGAATTAACTTTTTTTTTAAATTTTATCTTTAATTTACACATTAAAGAAAAAATAAACCAATAAAACTGTGAATGAATGTCACTTATTTAAATCTTATTGAATAAAATCGTAATTGATTAAACAAATTTTAAAAGATTTATAAATAAAGAGGTTTCGAAAATGTTCTACATGTTCAAATATTTGGCCTAGCTTAGGCATATTTGAGAGTACCTACGAACATTTAGAAAAACGCTCATTTGCCAAAAAATCATAATTATTTTACCCAAACTGTAGAATTCAAGTAAAAATAATTATAAAAATAATATTAAAAAAAAAAAAAAAAACTTTAAAAGTACATTCTTGATATGGTACACAAGATGTGTTTAATGGTGGTCACCCCACCAGGGGTGGGCAGAAAAGATAGAATGCCACATTTAGCTGTTCTGATATACAACACAACATTTCTTTTTATCCATATATCTAGTCACATATGTTCACTAATAGGACTCGTTACTGCGTAGTTACGTAATAAGTAAAGTATACGTAATCATGTAGACTTCTAAGACGGACAGATTTCAGGTTCTGTTTGACTCGGTCGGGCTAAGTCCTTAGCCGTCCTCGTTTAAAGTAAGAAGTTCATTTTAAAAAGTAGTAATAAATAAATAAAAATTTAAATGGTATACGAAAAGAATTACCACATGAATTTTGTTTGTTTATTAATCTTCTTATTTAAAATATTTGTACCTTGGCGAGCTGTGAAGCAATAAATTCCAACTAACTGAAAAAACGAGAAGTCTTAGTGGTCAAGGTTTATGCCTCATAAAATAGTTTGAAGTTTGTGTCACTAAGTAAGAGGATATAAAAAGAAATTATAAAGAGTTGCAGTTTATGTTATCAATTACATTATAATTTCAGTTGTTTAAAATGCTAATGTAAATTAAAATATGGCTTAAAAGTTAATAAAAAATACATCTTAATATAAAAGATAGTTATAGTTAAGATTATTTTTTCTCATTACGAAAAAATACATGTACATATCGCTCACTCCTTTCAAGAACGTCTTAAATCAAAAAACGTGATTTTTCAAGAGAACGTTTGTAAAGTATAAAAATATAATACAATTTATTAAAAATAAATATCAAGCCACTTTTTGAACTGTTTACTGTGCTACAGATCTTTTTAGGTTAAACCTGAAGGTTTTTTTTCCATTTGAAAAATTACTAATTTATTTAAAAAAATAATAAAACAATACCTTTTCTTCAAAATGCAAACACAACACTTTCTACCCTGTAGCGGGTAAATATTAAGTTAAAAATATGCCTCTTTTGCTGAGATATAGTACATTTTTTGGGCATTCCGAAAACGTGCATAACTGAAAATTGACGATTTTTGATTTATGACGTTCTTGAAAGGAGTGAGCGATATGTGATTCAACACTTTATCAAATATATACAAATTATTAGACAATTATACTCAAAGTTAAACAAATGAAAAACAATATTCAGGAAATCGAGGGATAAAACCTCTACTAAGCAAAGGCGTAACTACCATCTTGATGAGAAGAGTAATATTTTGTTAACAATACCTTCACATTCCTCAAAATGTTCACCCCGGTAGTATAATTGACTGTTTTTAGAATATTGCAGTGGGTAATTATTAGTCTGATGTGATTAAAAATTTACCGTTTATCATTGCCATGCTAAAATATCACATTACTATTACATTTTTTAATCATATTGCACTGATGCCCTACAATGGTGGCTGAAACGTCGGCTATAGTAATAACATACAACTATATATAAACATTATAAAAACAAAAAATATTACCCACATAATTAAGAATGGTGCAAAAAATGTAGCATCAGTATATATGATTAAATAATTCATGAGGTGTGTGACATATTACTTATGACATCATAATAATAATAAAAATGAACATCATTTAAAAACTGGTATGTTCTTAAGATAGATAGTCAAAACCAGTCAAGTCCATAAATTTATTTTGAATGAATATTTAATCAAAAATATACGTAAAATGTTTATAAAATTATTCAAATACTTAGCTATTCATAAAATGTACCGTATTATCTAACAATTTTAAAATTAAACAAGCAATCTACTTGAGTCTTTGATATTTCGTTAATTTGACAGGTGATATTTTGCTAGGAAAAATACGAAATTGAATGTTGGCAATGCCAAAATAAATTTATTCTTACTTTATTAAAAATAAAGAATAACCAGCAAAGACTCTATTTTATAAGCTATTCTGACTTTATTAAAAATAAAGAGTAAACAGCAAACACCCTATTTTTTAACCTAATAATCTTCAGACAAGAGGGGTGCGGAGGTAGATATAAGAAATATTGTACTCACTACCCTGAAACACTTGTTAAAATCAATTTGCGATTTGCGGGACTCAAACATATGATCCCAGTCTCGTAGCCAAATTCACCACGGTGCTTGACAAGCAATTCAATATTTTAAAATTATGCTAAATGAAGTTTCACTTTGTAAATGAATATATAATTTTAATGTGATCTGTTATGTGAATAATTTAGTCAATGTTCAACGATGTGCTACATTTGGCTAGTAATTTTGTTTTTTGATATTTATTTTTATACTGCAAGGTTTTTATACTAAGTGGTAGCTTACTTTCTTTAATGAGTTTTGTGATGACAGTATTCTCTTCCTTAGTCTCCATAGACACGAGGTCCATACAATACTCCCTGCAGATGTTCCTCGCGTCCAACCAGTTTACTTGGGTATCATTGTGCTCCGGTACATGACTGCTTATAAAGTAGTTGTGTTTGCCAAACAGAAATTCCTTTGGACCTGTTGAAAAAAAAAATACATTAAAAAAATCTATCCTTACAAAAAAGACAGTCAAAATGTTGTAGGCTATTTGTGTTCACAAATGTTTGTTTTATTTTGTAGGTACAATATATTTCTGGTCAGGGTATATATTTTTGTTGTTGAAGAAAACAAGAGTGTTCTTCATGCTTTAAATTTTAAACAAATTGTCATACATAATTGGAAACGGCGGCATTAGAGATAATGTGTCATTTAAAAAAATATTTATTATGAAAATAGTAAAAATTCATCGGAGATGTTCCAATGACCAGTGTACACGATGGATTCTTCAGTTCTTAGGACACGTTGCGCGTAGCAATGAGGATAGCCTGGAACGACTGGTTGTGATTGGTAGCCTGGAGGGGAAGAGAGGGAGACGAAGATCCCCACACGATGGACCGATCAAGACAGTAGCAGGCACCTTGGTGGTTGGAGCGCTACCTGCAGCGAAGTCGAGGTATAACTGGAGAAGTGTCATTGCTTCGACAAGGGTCACAACCCTCAGTAATGAGGAGTAAGACAGAGAAGAAGCTCCAAGTTTCTTTTTTTATCAAACCTTTTTACTCAGGTGTCTTTCTTTTGTTATTTGGGGTACGACATGCCAATACCACATTTGGGCGTTAGAATTAAAGGGTGACAATTATGATTTTTTAATGTATTTTTTTATTCATTTTACTTTGGTTTGGAGTTTGCAAACAAAACCCGCGCCGCAAGTTCTCTTAGAGCACCCTTGAGTGCAATCCTTTATTATGTAATTCCTAATTTTTCCATTTCATAATTTGATATAATGCTGCAGAGTACGCGTGTCCTTGTGGTTATCATTTTTTTTTTACAACGAACATATACATATTTTATATTAGTTAATGAACATCGTAATTTTCAGAAAATAAAGGTAAGTACTTTGAATTTTTAACGATGAAAATAATAACATTGAACATTTTCCTTTAATATTTTGTCAAAATCTTTACAAAAGAAAATACCGTATGAACCCCAGAGGAATTGTCATCAAACGTCGATGTCTCAACAGTGACGAATTTGTATAAAAAATAGATATATGACAATCTTTGCGCCCACACGGCTTAAGAACTGTCTTTGGTCAATTTGGTGGATCACTTATATATTATCAGCGTCTTGATTGCATGACAAAGGCAAATTACTGTATTATATAATTCTATAAATAATATTTTTTAATACGAATGTGTAACAAAACGATGTATCATTGATGTTCGAATGGCGATATTAGAAAAGAATGCCCAAAATAAGCATCATTGATTAAATTAAGAAAGGTTTGTGAAGACGGTTTTTACATGTGTAACGAATAAGTGAGGAAAGATCGTTTAAACGTATTGATGTAGCGAATGAAGTTAGAAATAGGAGCGGAGGAAGACCAAGGAAAACTTTGAAGCATTAGAAAGCATGACCAAGTTAATCAAATACTTGAAAGTATTCGGAATAATTGGCGGGTATGTATGAAAAGATGCATGAATGTGGGAGAGGCGAAGATTGTTTGCAAAGACAGATTGGTGAAGAGTTTATTTAAATATACATAATTTTAAGAAAAATTAATAAATGTACCAATGTATTTGTATGTGTCTGTACATTATAATTTAAGATTATTATTGATTTTATTTTATTTTTTATTATTTAATATAGTTACATTTTTTAAATACAATTTCATACAATTTCCATACATTTACACATTTGGCAAACTTATAATTATAGTTACGCTGTGCCTCGCCAAAAAAGAGACTTAGCTCTTGTGCTTGGAGAAGGACTTACACTCAAGGTTTATTGTTTTATTTGATTAATGGTATGATAGTATTTTTCTTTTCTTTTATCCATTTTTTAAAGATTTACATGTAATTGACATTGATTTTTTTCTTAAGAATTTTGGTACCTCCTAATTTTTTAATTTCTTTAGGGAGTGTATTGAAGTATTTAATTCCGTCGTGGTTGCTACTTGTTGGTTTGATCATTTTGCAACATTATTTATACGTGATTCATAAACCGGTATATGTTAAGTTACGACTATTATACTTTATTTTACTTTTCTAAAGAAATTAAGCTGGATTATGGATCATCGGATATTTTTTTATCTGATGGCATACTTTCGATTTTAGCAAACACAGAATTTATATTTATGTTGGTAATATGTTTAAGCAGGTAACTCATATTAACCTTGGAGATTCGATAAAAAACATATTTATGTCCAAACAAAAACCAGTATTAAATGTCAAATGTATATCATAATATAATATATTTTAAATGATTTTTACTAGAAACTTCTGATCGAAAATATCAATATGTAATATATGAAACGTGGAGAAGGCTAGTTTATTTATATATTAATGAAGTATTAAATGTATCAAGATTTCATAAAATACTTATGTATACTTATGTATAGAGGGGGTATCTGTATTCTAGTAAAACCTCGGGTTACAAACTTAATGGAACGAACATTAAAGTGTTTGTAACTTAATTCCAATTTTCCATCAAAAATGTGAAATAGATTAATTCCCTCCGGATCTTCACAAAATGGTCATTGTTAATAGTATGGTACGTCATGGTGATATTCCGATACGAAACGATCAATATTTTGTTAACTTAAATAAATAAATACCATATAAATTTCACGACATTCAGAACTTTTAGATAAAATTTCAACGCAGAAAAAAACTATTATTGTTTGGAAGAGCACTCTTTCATGAAAACATCAAGTGCGTGATGGTTCCGGTGTTATGAAAACCTCTCTAATGAGGTTTGTTCCATTTCTGGATTTTATAATGACATATTTTATAATGTAAATACGGACACATTTTTTTAAATTCATTTTTTGTACTAAAATTTCTTTGAAAAACTTCATTTTATATAAACGACAACTTTAAAGTTGTTGTTTAAATAAACAAAACTTAATACGATAGTTTTTAACTCTCCAACCAATAAATATATTTTTATAACTGCCCCTATTTTGCACACATTCGTTTATAAAATACACACGACTATATATTTTTTCTTCATACATTTCTGGTATTAACGTTTTTATCCATCGTCATGTTTTTCATGGCAATGTTCCGGTTTTCTTTAACAGTGATCTTCACAGTCCCATAGTATATTTCGTAGACCTGAATTCTCTTCTCAAACTTACAAATTTTTCGCCGAGATTTTTCGGCATCCGTAAGTCGAGATACAGTGTATTTATCTTTATTTTTGTACCGAAAATAGGCAATTTTAGTAACTTCTTTATCATTTGCCACTTAATGTATCATTTTATTTATAAACCCTTAATTTTTAAGTAAAATCTTGAAACTTGAAAATAAATTAATAAGGTAAATATCTTACGTACAGGTACGAGTACACAATAATTAAAATCAAGCAATATTCATTGATAATTTTTTCGCATATGCGGTGGACCAACTTGCTTTATCTTTATGAATTTCTAACGATTTCATTTATTTTCAACCCTAAAACCTCTTCAGAATCACAACTCATCTAAGGACGAAATAAGTGAAAATGTTAGTTTTCCTAGAAAAACAAGAAGCTGCTGAAGTACTAAAAATTCAAAATATTTAAATTTTCTAATATTAAGATACAAAATATTATTCACATAATGTGTGTTAGGCATCTGTCAATCATATAATAATAAAAAAAACAACTTTGTAATTTTTTCACGTGAATTTTTTTTGATCAACAACCGGGTTTCGTCATTACCGACGTCATCAGACTACTCGATGAGATATCATAACCGATAGGTTACGATGAAATCCGATTGATTTGTCAAATAAAATTCATGTGGAAAAATAACAAAGATGTTAATTTATTCTACAAAATGCAGTTCCACCAAAAATATCATTACAAAACTTAAATCTGTCAATCACATGCATTTTTTTTTAAAATAAAATAAAAGCATTTGAATAATTTATTCTTGTTTTATACATTTTCCCCTTAGAAGTCTAACCGACCGATTCATCTCAATGATGTCATGATCAAACTGCTGTTCTTAAATTAAAAATTGAAATTGAATCACAATGTACATAAAGACGTTCATCAATCAATCTTTTTATTCATACCTCAACATAGATTAAGATAAGAATACAAAAGTGTAGGTTTAGGACATATCATTTTAAATATTGTGGATACAAATATAAAATTCAAAACCAGTATGTAAAAAAGTATGTATTCAAATTTATAATATTATTTTCAGGCATCTCCTAGTATGCGAAATGATTCGGAAAGCATCTCATATAGATTTATAAATGGTTTTGCTAGCAAAAAAAAAAACATACGAATTTCAATCATACATGTATGTTTCCTGTGAAGTGATTTTGTTTTTTTTTTTAGTTTTGTTACAAGAAAATGTTGTCAATCTTATTTTCACACAGTGTGCAAATGGTGTCAATCTTATTTTCAGATCGTCCTTCATTATATTTCATCTCAACACATTTTCTTATCTATGTCGAGATATTCATTATTTCTTTATATAAGTAACAGAAAAGTGGAGCAAATCTAGGATTTGTGGGAAAAATTTAGAGCACACTCAAAACAAAGCTTTTAAAGAATGCTAGTGAAGGCAGGATACAAAAGATTGAGGAAAACCTATGCACCAGTGAACCAGTGAAGAAAATTCACTAAAATCTAAAAGTGCTTTTATACATGGTAAGTATGATAAATACGATTTGTGAGATAAAAAAATCGAAATGTTGAACTCTAAAATACAACAATAGAGTACAAATGCCGAAAGCTCAAAGTAAAACAGAAGGTCTGTTGAAAACCGTCAATACTCCGGCTACTTTTGAGTTTTCTGTGATCTCCTCATCAAAGAAGGA
>NW_028280913.1:302500-327500 GCF_059751285.1 Brachycentrus maculatus
TATAAAATTCAAATAATAATATTATTTCAAATAAAATATAATAAATAATAACAACGTTAATATTATGGTTGTCGAACAAAAAAATCCCATTTAAATAAAAGAAATTACAAGTTTACAACATTTTGAGTGTGTCCAAATACTTGTTCACAAAATCTGGATTATCTCCAATTACAGGAGTTATTTTCATATTATTTTTTGACATCTCATCAAAGATGAAGAAGAATATGGAAGTCTGGGCATTTACGGGGCTGACGACCGTCATCGGCTGGTTTAAGTGATCACTTTACACACGTGTAACATTCACCAATTCTACCCATTATTGACAACCACACTACTCAAATTCTTGGAAGTTCTATGTATATGAACCAATTTAGAAACCTTGTTCTTATTTTAACAAGTATTTGGACACACTCAAAATGTTGTAAATAAATTATCTGGTCAAATTATAAACTTAAATAATAAAAATGAAAATGGTATTTTCTGACGTTTCTCATGTGTGTGATTATAATCCAGGATTCGGACCTCACATACTAATAAAAGAGTTTCTGCTTAGTAAAAAACCTTCTTTACATCTCACCAATAGATGTTTCTAGTGAAGTTCTAGTGATTCAAGAACAAGGTTTCTAAATTGGTTCATATATAAAGAACTTCCAAGAATTTGAGTAGTGTGGTTGTCAATAATGGGTAGAAGTGGTGAATGTTACACGTGTGTAAAGTGATCACTTAAACCAGCCGATGACGGTCGTCAGCCCCGTAAATGCCCAGACTTCCATATTCTTCTTCATCTTTGATGAGATGTCAAAAAACAATATGAAAATTACAAGTGTTGAACCGAATTTTTTTTGGTAAACTGAAAAATAAAACCCTATGGAGCTAAATCAAAGTGAGGCAATCAGATTTTTTTTGCGTTTCAAACAAAATTTATTTAGTTTCCATTAAATTGCAACAAATAAATTGATTTAATATACTTATATTTATGTTCTCAACTACTTACTGACTTTAAATATGGATTTTCAATGGAGATTATTGTATGTTACTTTCAACAATGCGATTTATTTTCCAGTACAATTAAGAAATTTATACGGGCAAAAACATCCTTGCACTGGGTGACAAATTAGGCAATTAAAAAAAACAGCGATTTGTACCGAAAGGTTTGTAGCTTTTTTTCATTTATGAAAAAATATTAATAAGCAGAATTTACAATATATGTCAACTTACATAAAAATATCTAGATATTTTAGTTTTTTATGTAAAGAAGAAAGCAGACGTAAAAATAAAATAAAACTTTTTTAGAATTCGCTTAGCACCAAATGGAGAAAAATAATAACAATTATAATTAAATATTACTCTGTAATAAAGAGCTTAAATTAAATCACTTATAAATATTTGAATAAAAAAAATAATATCATCAATGAAAACCTATTTATATGATTTATTTTTAAATCTTTAAAATCCCTTTATAAGAAGGTTTCAACTTTCGACCATCCCCAATCTCAATTGATTTTCCAATCAACACAAAAAAGCCACTTGAAATTCCTTATAACCGAAAAATAATATTTTTTTTGAAGGAAACCAATTTTAGAATTGAGTGGTCTCATAAAAGAAGCTGTTTTCATTAAAGCCATTCAAAATTATAATTAAATCATACTCTACTTGTACGTATCGTGATTTTATAAGTTATAAATGATTAGTATATATATATATATATATATATATATATATATATATATATATATATATATATATATATATATATATATATATATATATATATATATATATCTTTATTAAAATACTAGGAAAGCATTAGAACATTGAGAAATATTTTAACAAAAATACAATACATTATTTTATTATTCATGGTAAATAATTAAATGAGTAATAATTTCTTTATCATTTCCTAGAAGATATTATTCTAATAGGAGGAATTTATCATTTGAAGTTTATGTATTTAACCTTTGAATGGTAATTAGAAGCCTCTCAAAACATTCTTATGGGAGATGAATAAATCTTCCATCTATTTAATTATTTGAATGTTAATGGTGACCTTTATCAAAGGCCAAGATGTATTTATTTTGATGACAAACTTAACCTGGTTCAAATCGAGTAACTTTATATACTCTCACTCCATTTCAATACAAATAAAAGGATCACTAAAAAATATATGTATGTATAATAAAACAATGTTATGTAAAAGATACTTAATAAACTTTAAATCTTCCATTAGTACTTATCACATCAGAAGAAAAACTCCTTAATTAACACATATGTAGTTAATAAAAACAAATTATGTTTTGACGGAAGGAAAAACGAATAGTAAGCAAGTGATCATTATTTGTCAACAAAAAAGTGTTACGCGGTCGGTTAGCTCTAGGATAAAAAATTGACTCACCTTTTAAATGATAGTGTTACTGTTACCTACATCACAGACTAAATGACCCGAGACAAAGTTGAATCTTCTCTTTTATACCTCGAAAAGGTGTTTGAAATTACTTTAAGTGGGGGGCAGTTCTTGTTCAATACATACACCTTTCAATGCACGAATGTGTGCATGTATGAATGTATATCGTACATACAAGTTTTTATGTATATCTGTCGGTATAAAATATTGTACTGCTGTGTGATTAAGTAGGTGCAATATTTGGAAAGACGCTGTTTTCATATTTAAAAAATATTTAATAATCTGAAAAATGGTAGTAGTCATTTTACGGTTTTACATAAGATGCATAAATTTTTTGTTGTACTCGTATATAGGTGCTTACGTGTACGTACTTAATTAATAAGACTCAGTATATAAAATATTAAAATTCTCGATTTCAGAAAAAAATAGTAAAATAATGAATGAATTATGTTTATAATGGTAGTCCGCTTATGTGACAAAAAATTAATTAATAATCAGAAAATCTTCTATGAAGTTAAAAAAAAAGAAATTGCTTGTATCAAAAACTCTCCATTTTATTGTTTCATAAACTTAACAATCAAAAATCTAAATCCCAATAGTTGAAATAAAAAAAAACTAAAACGTGAATGAAAAAATAAAAGGAATAAATTATTCTAAAATGAGAAAATCTGGATTTGAAAAATTCAAACAAGCCATAAAAAATAACCATAAATTGAATCTGAAATTAAAGTTAGAGACCCGAAGTGCGGATTAATATTATTCTGAAGGACTTTTTTTGTTAGCACGAAGGGTCAACTTTTATTTGCTTTCTTTAGTTCCAATGCTTCTCTCTTGCCAACCTTTAAAACAATACAATAATTTTAACAACGGCCGTAGCTGTGTAAAATCACAGGTCTACATTAAATTTATGTTGTTATAAAAAATCCATTTTATTTTATATTTACAACATTCCACAATTTTTTAAAAATCCAAATTGATAATAAGTCTATGATTTTTTTTTATAGTTGGTTAAGTTAGTAATAAAGAAGTTTTTGATTTCACCAAGAGTTATACATATTTTTGTAAAATAACAGAGAATTTTAAGGCATTAAAAAAACAGAAATATTATAAAAGCAATAAAAAAATCACCTGCATAATAATACCAATGTTTACAAGTATTTTATAAGATGTTTTTGTAACAACATTTTGAGTGTGTCCAAATACTTGTTCACAAAATCTGGATTATCTCCAATTGGAGATAATCCAGATTTTGTGAACAAGTATTTGGACACACTCAAAATGTTGTAAATAAATTATCTGGTCAAATTATAAGCTTAATAATAAAAATGAAAATGGTATTTTCTGGCGTTTCTCATGTGTGTGATTATAATCCGGGATTCGGATCTCACATACTAATATAAGAGTTTCTGCTTAATAAAAAGCTTCTTTACATCTCACCAATAGATGTCTCTAGTGAAGTTTTAGTGATTCATGAACAAGGTTTCTAAATTGGTTCATATATATAGAACTTCCAAGAATTTGAGTAGTGTGGTTGTCAATAATGGGTAGAATTGGTGAATGTTACACGTGTGTAAAGTGATCACTCAAACCAGCCTATGACGGTCGTAAGCCCCGTAAATGCCCAGACTTCCATATTCTTCTTCATCTTTGATGAGATGTCAAAAAATAATATGTTTTTGTAAATTTGTAGAAGTACTGAATATTTCATTTCGGTATCAAAATAAAGGAAAAAAAGAGATCTGAAATAATGTAATTTTTTTACTTGCGAGTTTTTAAAGGTCGATTCTGATTTAAGTACGAAATTCTGTAAAATAAATAAATACATTCTAGGTATACTAAAAATGTATGTAAATAAAATAATTTTTAGCGTTTACTTTTTTACGGCTTAGCCAATTTTAAAAATAATATAATATCACCTGTATAATATACCGATGCTTTTTGTTAGATGCAGTTTTGGAATTTTTTTGGAAGTAGTTAACATTTAATTATGGTATAAAATAAAAGAGAAATAAATTGAATGCTATTAATGTTTGAGTTACGAGTTTCTAAAAGTTGGTACGGATTTTACTGAGAAATGCTGAATGACAGATGTAAATATTCTAGGTATAGGAAAAGAGTACCTACACATAATTGTTTCTTAGAAAAAATAACAATTTTTTTTTCTATGCCAACATGAGAAGAGGAACAAATGACGATAAATGACGTGAACATGGTTCGAACATTTTTTTACTTTAATTAAGGTCTGATCTACAAGAAGTTGATGAGGATTTTTCTTAGCAATTAAGTCAGTTTCCTACTGTTTTAGTAAACATAGATTAAGTTCTTGTTACTTTTTTAGTGGTAGATGGAATATATGGGGATGTTTTAAAGGATTTAATGGTTTCATTTGTACTATTTTTTACTCTAAAATATCACATAATTCTTGGCATGAGTCAAGAAATATTAAGGAAATACTTCAAATAAAAACGCCAATAATTTCTACAAAAGAGATGATTTTTTTATTCTAAACATAATTGTATTAAAGTTGGATTTCTTAGCGAATACGAACGTATATTACTTTTTGTCAATATTTTTTTTGTGATTTCACAGCTTACTATTATAGCTACCTTAAACTATCAAAGGTAAAATTTCTTAACCAAATAGTAATTCAGACGTAATAATTGCGTGTGTAAAACAAAATTCAACAATTTCCCATTGCTAATAATGTTGGTTTGAAACTTGATATTTTTTGCGGATTTATAAGTATTTCCTACGACAAAAATTAACTTGTTTTTCTTATGCACGCACCCACAAACAATCACACACACACATATATATTTATTTCTATATATGTGTATATATTTATATATATATATATATATATATATATATATATATATATATATATATATATATATATATATATATATATATATATATATATATATATATATATATATATATATATATAATATATATATATATATATATATATATATATATATATATATATATATATATATATATATATATATATATATATATATATATATATATATATGGGTACATAACCACTAGAAGCAGGACCCTCCAACTCAGGAGCGATCGTTATTTAAACGAAACGGCCAGACAGGTAACCATAATATTCTTTCTTACCATTTTTCATGCCCTTGATTTCAGGAGTCTGCAGAACCCTGACTTTGAGCTCACACAAATCCTCACGAGTCACGGTGAGTTTATGAGTTGCCTGCATCGTTTCTCCGAGATCGGCAGCTGTACATGTGATGATGAGACACCTCAAGATGTCCCTCAACTGTTGATGCTTTGCCCCATTCAGATTGCAAGGACAACATCTGGAGGCGCATTGCCTGGGCGAGGGCCATCTGACACGAGTGGTCGTATTATACATACCAAAATAGTGAAGGACATTTATACTAAGCTAGGAAACAAAATGCCGAACCCCTTTTCCAGTGCAACGGATACACCAGATATACTTGAGGAGTTTTAAGTGGTTTCTTCCCCGCAATGATCAAATGCTGAGAAGTTCCCGATTGGCTTACAATAGATTATCCTTTCTGTTCCAGCACAGATTAAAATATAACATGTTTTAAATCCAGAAAAAACAAAAATCCACTAAATGAACTCCCATAAAAGAAGAAAATATGAACTTGAGATTTTAGAATACGGATTTCGAAACATATCCGTCTGTTCGTCAGGACGATCACTACACCAGCACACAAACAATAAATACTACACGTCACTACCACGATACAAATAATTATTCCCACTTTGACAATAACACAAAATATTGATCACATACGTTATAATTTATTATTAGATTAAAACCAATATTTTTACCTTTTCCACTTTTTTTATTTGACCAGCGACCGGGTTTCGTCGTTACCGACATCATCAGACTGGTAAGTGGGTATTGGGTCGACCTATAACATACGTTATAGGTCGACCCAATGATCAATATGCTCTAAAGTTTGCAGTTCAACATGTGCTCAAGGCAATAAAAAAGTATGAAATAAATAGTTTTTTTTAAAGATAATTAATTGGTTACCTTATTACTTTCATACCAATTATATTAATTATAAATGTATCGCATTTACTAGATAATTATTGATATAAGTTTATTTATATGAAACTTGTTCCTGGATTCTTTTGAATGATAGTGTTTTTAATATTATATTCATAACCTTTCGTCTATGAGACCAAATAATATATTGTTATATGAAAACGGATTTCTATTTATCCAGTCCGTTACTAAACCCGAGATTCAATTGCATAGTTGCCAAATATCCTAATTACTGAAATACAGATGCAGGTAATAATCTTCGTCTTAGAGTACGGTGTAATAAAGCGTCGAAAAATATTTCCACCCTTATCGACGTTCGGGCCGTGAAGCTACGCTCCTACAACTTGGTTCCTATTTTGTAGCACAATGCTCCTTTCTTTATCTTGACTTTGTTAATAATACCAAAAGAATACATGTATACAATGTACAAATAAATATATTTTTATATATACATATATAAATATATATATATATATATATATATATATATATATATATATATATATATATATATATATATATATATATATATATATATATATATATATATATATATATATATATATATATATATATATATATATATATATATATATATATATATATATATATATATATATATATATATATATATATATATATATATATATATATATATATATATATATATATATATATATATATATATATATATATATATATATATATATATATATATATATATATATATATATATATATATATATATATATATATATATATATATATATATATATATAAATATAAATGTATATATATATATATATATATATATATATATATATATATATATATATATATATATATATACATTGTAACTTAAGAATCTGTTAACGATGAGTCTTGAATTTAATGAAAATGTTTACAAAAATCCATCTACTCGCTTTATTTTTGAAGTATTTCCCTTTGTGCAGTATTTTATTATATAAAAGACCCCTCGAAGATTTCTCATTAAATTTTATAATTTCCTGTAAAGAATGACAGGAAATAGGGAATCAAATGGTTTTTCCAATCTTCGAAAATTATCGTTATTCTTTATTAAACTTTTCACGAATTCCCTTTCAGAAGTGTTCTAAAACTTCTTTAAACTTTACCAACCTTTGTTTATAAACTGAAACCCCCAGTTATTGGATATTTTGGTTTGGAAATTCATAGAATAAAAGTCCAAGGAATTGATTTTATTTGAAAGTTTTGTGTGAAAATATGTTTCGAGTCTGAATAATTAAACAATGAACTTTTTGAATAAGTAACAAGCTTAGAACTAAAACATTTAAAGCATAAATGAAGAAGGAAAATAATTTATTTTTATAAAGACTTTAGTTCTTATTTGATCATTAATAATAAATATATTTATATATATATATATATATATATATATATATATATATATATATATATATATATATATATATATATATATATATATATATATATATATATATATATACATATATTTATATACAATATATATATATACATATATTTATATACAATATATATATATACATATATAAATGTTTATATATATGATAAACTGTCACTTAGTTTTAATAAAAGGCATTAAGTTGCTCAGGCAGGATAGCTAAGAGGGTAGACGATTTTCCAGATGGTGAGTTCTTTTAGATATCCTTTCTGATTTAGAGTTTTACTTTATAAACCTCTTGTATGAATTCACAACTTTTGTAAGTTACACCACCAAAACTATGAAAACTAGAAACATACTAGTAAATAATAATTATGTTCATCGTTATTACTACAATAGTTCTGAAGCATGCAAGGGTGCCAGTTATTTTAATAGTAACTATAGTTGAGGAGAGGAAACGTGATTAAGCTAACATGTATTTTTTGAGACTATTAAGACATTTTGATGACGGATTATTTTTTTGACACAACTCATGTGAGATTTAACATAACCATATTTTGACGAAATATTTGGAAAATTTGAAGGTTGACAAGACACCACTGTCAGTAACCGTCACATCCCGACACATTCGGACGAATGGTAACCCTACCATAAACTGAGAAAGATTTATTTGTTTCACCATAAATGTTTTACAATATGATAAGTAAACGTTTTAACTTTTATATTAGTCTTATATAACTACAGTTTTAAAAAAATACGTAAAATATGTAAAAAAATAAAAACAAATGTAATTTTCGATAAATTATTCATATTTGATACATTTGTTTTTTTTTATTATTTTTAATTACACATATTTCAGATATTTTATAAGGGACTTATTCATTTCAATAGTGTTGTCCGAGTATGAGTATGCAACAGTCCTGCCTTAAAATTATCACAGTTTCAAAAGATTATGTGAAATAAAAATAACAATTACAACCTTTTTACCTTTTATATTATTTTGATAATTTTAGTTATTTATGTTTATAATGCTTTAGAATCTTTGGAAATCAGAGCTCATGTACATCTAGTAATTCTCACATAAAACGTTGGTAGTAAAAAAACATGTATAGAAATTATTTATCATCAGTTGTAGTGCAAATTAACATATTCCGTAAAAATTGAACTTCGAACCGTAACTTTTGTGTCATAAAGCAGTTGAAAACTATGTTGGATAGTAAAAAATTGGGTTTTACCGAGCCAGGTCAGAGTGATTTCTTTCTTTGGGTCGCTATAGTCAAAGGGGAATATTGCCTTTTTAATTTTACCATTCATTTCTTTTTGTTATTCGCTTCACTGCTCTCTCTTTATCGAATTTTTAAAGAAACACCAGTGATTTTTTATTCGTATCTATTTTTTTTTTAATAATCAAAGAAGAATCTTTAAAATTAAGAAAAATCGCAGCCTGAAAGTTACATTATTCCCGACGCTGTTTTTGTTATTGCTTTAAACAACCTTTTTCTTTTCTGTAAAAGAATAATTAGTAAATATTATACTTTCAAATTTCTTTTTTAACCTTTCGCACATATTATTATATAAAGATCTTATTAAAAAAAATATTGATATGACACCAATGGGAACACTTTACAGGCATTTGAGCTAAATTAACGTATTGCACCATATGTCTACGTGATACGCGATTCTCTGAATATGAACAACAGAAACATTGCGAGCGAAGAGTCGTGAGCCGCATGCCTCTGTTCATTTTTTTATGATTATCATCAAAAGAATACATTACCATATTTGAAAAAAAAATATAAATCAAATTAAACGACCAGTATCTACATTCATACCTCAAATATATATTTTAAAATTATGAACGATTATTTTTAAAAATAAGTTATCTTTCTAATGTCTTTAAGACGGTTTAATTGTATTTAATTTTAAGTTTTTATTTGGTTTAAGCTAACACCTTTGTTCTATTCTTATTAGCCTGAATTAGATTTTGAAAGATATTTTCTGATTCTATCTTTTTTTCAAAATATATATTGAAGAAAATAGTAAGATTCACTTGACTAAATGTTTGACTTTTTTCACTAGAAAGTTTCTCGGTATCGTATGGTGTATAAGTGAAGGTGTATTGATAACAAGATAATTATCATGTTAGCAATGTGAAACATGACAAATATATTTCATGTGCAAAACACAGAAATTAAAAGTCTTTTTGTTTGATTTTAATATATTTTTAAAAAGTAGTAACCATTTAATATATGTATAATAACACAGATCACATATATTTTCGATTTTTTTAAGTAGGCACTTAATTAGTTAATTTAACCGAGTCATAAAAATTACAATTTTGCTTACGACAATGTTTTTATTTATAAAACTATTCTTACCTTACTTATTTAAAAAATAATTTTTAATTTATGCTGTCTTAAATTAAAATAAAAAAATACATTTACATTACTTACTAATATTTCTTTATGTAATTTTTATAAAATACAAGGGAGTACCATTATTATTTTGGTTTATTAAAAAAAACTAGGTACAGGTATCTTTTAGTTCCAACAGAGTCCCTTAGTTCAGAAATTTTAAACAAGAATAGATGGTTTTTATCATTTTTGAAATGTGTCAAAAATTAAACACATGGTTTATGTTTTTATGAAGTTTTTCCTTGCTTTGGTGGTCCTGTCGAGACTAGTTTACCGGTGACAAATTTTCTGCCAGTTTATTTTGTTCCCGATTTTTGTAGAAAACAGTTTTACAGTTTGGGTTCGAAAAATCTGTTAACTGTTGATTTTACTCTATTCCCCGAAGAGATATTGCGAATACGGCTATTATTTTTATGAAAAAGTTGTATTTTTCAAATTGAACTTTCCAAGGTAAGGCCAAGTTTGAAGCAGACCGGAACAAGATAATATTCCCTCCATTTTCCTGGAACTTTTATGTATAAAATACGACATTACGATAGTTGCGCCACCAGATAGGTAGGTACTACTGAAACTACGCTTTTTATGTATCAGATCGTGTGCTGTGCGCAAAATTATGCATTTTACGAGTTCGTTTGGTGGATGTTTCCATGACGCTACTTTACCATTTTATAATCATGCAAATATTTGGTAAAAAAATAGCCGGCAATATTAGTTTTAAACTATGTATGTACGCGTAAGTACTTACTTTAAAAAGTAAGATATTTTTGTCAATAAATGAATCGATGATTTAAATCAAAGAGCGTTGTTATCATGTGTTGAATTGTATTGTATCGGTTTAATATATTGATTTCACATCAGATGGCATTGGCTCTTATATATTATGACGTATTAAGTTGTTGAAAATCATTGATTGCCCACCCCATATGGATCATTTAATAGGGTATTCAATAATTTTAAAGTATTGTTAAATTGAATAATCAGTATTTTGTAGGTGGAATTTTTCTATAATTTATTAACTATCCCTAATTTCTTCGTTTGTAACTGACTATCAATGCAAAAATAAATAATTACCTTGCTAACTGGCCTGTTTTTTCAATGTTTTTAAGTATGTAGATTTTTTTCAAGATAATCGTTTTAAGTCTCGAGAAAGAAGCAGTTTCGAAATGTGGGTTGACATGAAAATAATATTTTAATTATACAATTTAGATCTAAAAGTGACTTTCAACGTTATTTTGTAAGTTAGATGTTATATCTCGAAGTTCGTACTTCAAATATTGGATATATTCAAAAGTGAATGTTTTGACAGTACTAAAAGCAATTTTCCCTTTGTACCCCGATGATTTCATCAATAGAAACTCGGAGAGTTGTATGTTACTGAGGCGAAGCATTCTTAATAGTACCTACATTAAAACTGTCATGTGTGTTAATTAAAATAAAACCAGTATAATGTAATTTAATAACACCATCAACTTTTCTCTCCGCCGTTTTCATGCCTCTGCGTTTTTAGTAAACATCTCTATGAAATGTTGCTTTCATTATCGCAGTTTTCACACATTAAAATTTAGGTATCGTCGCTTAGAGGCAGTAAAAGTTTTTTCGCAAGGTCCTTCATAACTTGTTAGAATTAAAAATGAATACCTCGGCACGCATTAAGCGGTGTCCCACCGGGCCCCCTCTCTCTGCCCGTCTCCGCCCGCCTCCGCCCGCCGAATGTCTCGTAATCGTGGAAATAATAGAGTGCTTAATGGAAAGGCGGCGTTTTATAGCTTCTTTTAACAAAGCTCGGAGAATTGTTTTAAGCGGCTGGGGTACGTGAACTTTGCGCTCAAAGAAAGAGTTCTCAGTGTTTGATTTGCATATTTAACTTCTCCAAAGCGTATGCAATTACAAACGTTTTAGCCGTGTTTTGTACGAATAAACACGGTCGAATGATTTGAAAGCCGGATCTAACTCAATTGGCCATTTAAATAAATTATACAACTCAATTAATGACTCCATTTGTATCGTAACATTAACCAAATAATACTTGGCGTATTATATTTATACTTGCTTATTTGATCAATAAACGATTTAACTGATTATAAAACTGGTGTTTTCAATAGTAATATATAATTAAATATATATTTCTTAAACTCTAGGAAGATGGGTAAGAAGTTGTTATCTTACAGTTTATATTTTTGTACGGCTTAAAGTAATATAAGTTTAAATAGATTCTCCCGGATATTTGCATCCAAAGTCCGTATTTTTTTGCATTTATAGAAAAACAGTATTGGTGATAAATTTAAATATTTAAAAGTGAAAAAAAATCTAAAGTTTGGCTGTTATTTGAGAAAAATGCATCAATAACTCAATATAGTAATGCAACTCAAGTTAGCTTGTTCTGTAATGCGGTCAATTTCCGAGAAATGGACCATTTTTAAGAGTAGTTGCCCTCGAAAAAACACGTGTTAAATGCAAAAACACGTGCTTACTTCAACTTCCACTTGTGCAATTTATAATTAAAGTTATGAAAAAATATCTTAACGGTAAAAAATACGTAAAATTATTAAACTTTGTGGAATACCGGATGAATTTTAAACATCCAAAACACACCAGCTCGCATTTACTACGCTGAAAAAGTTGGGGCTTGTGCGCTCGTATACCTCGAGGCCGTCATGAAGTACCTACCTAGCATCCAAGATGTTGAAGATGCCCAGCAATGCCACCAGCGACAACAAGGAATCTAGCATCACCTCCCGACATCTGCAGTTGATTATCCACAATGAGCTCAACAAGCTGCTCTCCGGCGCTACCATCGCTTAGGGAGGCGTCCTGCACAACATTTTTGCCCATGCTCCAGCCCAAGAAGACCGAGAAGAAGGCGCAATAATACGGCGGCTCCACTTTCCCCCTTCAGACTTAGCCGATTGACAAGGTTTTTCTTTAATATTTTATTTATGCGTCATTATCATTTTCATATCATAATCCATTTCTATATAAGCGCCCTTGAGGTTGTATTTTACGAAAATGGCGCTATATAAATTATCCAAATTTTATTTATTATTATTATTTTTTTATTCAATGGTAAAACATAGTATTCCATGAAAATGTCGACTTTTTTCATGTCGTCGTAAGGTATTGGTAAGTCGTTATAAAATTGATATATTTTTATTAAAAATTATGAGAGTATATAATTTATTTATTATAGGAAGAAAGGGGTGATCAGTTTAACGATTCAGGTACAAACAAGTCCAGGGTAATTTCAAATAAATATTAATGTGAAAAAAAAATTATATTTATTTTACCATCCTCCCTGAGAATCAAACCCGAAGCCTCCAGCTTGGTAGCTAAACGCATTAACTAACACACTACGGAGTGGACGGAATTTAATTTATTTAAAAAAAAAAGTATTTGGCCATTGTTCCATGTAAATTTAGTGTATCGAAAATATTACATTATGTGCTTTAGAGGAATTCCCCTGTTAACACGAGACAGATGACCTTTCACATAAGAGGTGTCACGGAATGAACTTCGGGTATAAACTGCAGGATGTCAAACAAAAATAAGGCGTTTTAATAGAGCCATTAGGTGTGAATTCGTATCAATCCCTTGTTTTCGGGTCAACCCTCCTTTAGTAGGTACATCAGAATTGTAATAATAGGGGATGAAATCGTTTATTTTTTAGGTGAATTTGTTTGATCGGTTTTCGACCTTATAACAGGTTAAGGATATAAAATGAATATTATGTGCTTAACCATAATTTGTTTTAAAAAAATATTATACTTTTTTTCGATAAGAGAATACCTGCAACACCTTTTTTATAGAGGTTTGTCTAAATGTATGAGCAGTTTTTTCTTCTTCAGTTAACAGGATTCGAATCTGCGACGCCAGTTTCACAATGAAGCAAACCGCCTGTTACTCGGTGTATCACAAAAAAGAATATTTTTTTACCCAGTAGTAGTAGTTTTGTACCAATTTTTCAAACCTGTATCAGCACCCGGTGGCACATAGGGCATCATATAAACGAAGTGTTATCTTGATCGTTAACACATAAAGGAAATGTGATCAGCCCTCTGCTTTAGGTACCAGTCCAGAGTAACATTGAATAAATATTAGGTTGAAAAATGACATACATTAATTTGACGCCCCCCCCTGGGAATCGAGCCCGGGACTTCCAGTTCGGTAGTCGAGGCGGACAACAATAATACAAATAAATTATATTAAAGGGTTTCATACGTCTGAGACATATAAATCAATGGCTAAATAGTTATTTTAGTATACCATGAATCTTTGCATTTTGAACATATCATGTTTTCCTTAAAGTAAATATAGGATGATGGAATTTCCCTTAGAATAAACAAATAAAAAAACAAATATTTACCGATGTAATGGATTCTTAACATGAATTTCTCCAATTCAACTGATGCAACCATGGGAGGCACTTAATGAAAATGTGTAAATTATTATTACTCACATTTTCTGTTGACAGAATACTTGTAAGCGTCTTTTATATTTTAGAGAATTGTGCGGTCGAGTATCTACATTTATAAACTCACATAATATTGCCAATATTCACGTTCGAATTTACAAACCTACAAGAATAACGAGTTTCCTGATTATTTCATTTTTTTCTTTGTTATATTATAATGAAGTTGTATGAGTTTAACTTGATAATAAGAAAAATGACCGCTGTCTAGTTTAGTCCGATTCTAATGTAAAACGCTTGGTGCGTTTGGTTACCGTGATGTGGGTCCCGGGTTCGATTCTGAGGAAGGTCAAAAAGAGGAAGTGATATTAAAAACTAATATTTATTTCATTTTAACAGAGACGCAGGACTGCTCACCTTGCAAATGTATAAATATTTTTCAATTGGGGACCCGCTAGCGTTTTATACTAAACATTACACCCACTTTCACTTAGATGTAACATCCAAACGTAAGAAAAATTCTCATATTTCTCAAAGGTACGAATCAAGGGGTTTAAACGCAGAAATCGATGTCTCGAGGATATTCTCCATACATTACAAGAAGATCCATCCCCGGACAAGTCGACTAGTGAAGCTCGACAGTGCCACGGAAACTTTCTTGTGAGGATTAGAATGGAAGTAAATTCTGACTTTGTAGCGGTTCCATTGTGTTTTATGAACAAGTTCAGAATACAAAGTTTTAGCCTGCAAATAATAGTGGAATAATAATCCCATAAACCCACTGCTCCGAAGCATCTCTGACATTTTATTGTTGCGAAAACACTGAGTAAACTTTATTGATAAACTACCTCTAATATAATTTTAATTGCTGTTTCACATTCGAAACGGAAATTTTGATTGCCACATTATATTAATAATTCTAATTTATTTTCCTGTTGAAACCCTTTTAGTCTTCATTGAACTACTATAGTTCTACCTTCTCTGCTCAGTGGAATGGGATAGCTAATGTGTTTAGCTATTTTGCATATCGATGAATTCAGATTTTATAGAGGGTTAAAAAATCGGTTAAGAATTCAAGGAAAAACATGACATTTTATATGCTTCATTAACAAAGATTTTTATTTTATTATATTGTATTAAAACATATCGCGGCATTCTCTATTCATAGCGCAATAAAATATAATTATTAATAAGAGTTTGAAATGTAATAATTAAAAATATTTTAAAGGATTTTATCAGAGATTTAATAAAATTGTCTTAACGAAATATTATTCGTAAAAATTACATTTTAGAAATCTGAACATTTACACGGCTTTTAACCTGAATAATATTCACGGTTTTGCTATTGATTGAACACCCATATTACAAAAATGTTCAAACTGGCCTTAGCGTAATGATGCAGAAACCATGAGGGGTTGAGTGATTTTTTTGACGATCATTTGAAATCAACCAGAATCTATCGATATTTAAAATAAGGTCAACATGAACATATTTTTCGCTTCAGTCACCGCTTCAGAACGCTAACGAATGCATGTATTAATGACGGTGAGATGGTCTGTATCTATGTATATATTTTAGGGAATCTCTCACTTTATTTTGTCCCAAAGTTATTGATTCGATAAGTAGGTATTCTATTACACGATATGACAATATCCTTGTGTACGCTTTGTTCGCTTACAAAATTCACAAATAAATTATAGAATAATATTTGTATACGAGAAAACAACAAATAAAATTACTAGGCATAAAAAAGCACATGTAAAATTTATAAAAAAGTTTTATGTGAACGGTTTGGAGTTCAATCAGTACAAGTCAAATTTTTCGTAAATAACTGACTATTTTTCAGCGGTTAACAGCAGCAATTCATTTTACTATTGGACTTATTTTATTTGATCTCTGAAAAAAAAATCCAATACTCACTGTTAAGTCATAATAAGAATTTAGTTAACCATAACATGCTGAATATTGTTATGAAACTAAATCAATAAATAAATTAAAATCTACAAATGAACACAATTAGCAAGAAACTGCATGATGTTTTGATTTTTTGGGCCATGCTTTTTTTAACATAAATAATTATAAAAAAATATATAAAGACAAAAAACAAGATATATATAGCAGATTTTTTACTGCCCTTTATTTAATTTTGACTCTGATGTATTACTCTTTAATATGCGAAACTTTTATTTATCATAAGTTAAAATAAAACAGTGACCACTTATTTAATAAAATTCTGATTATCTCTGTTCAGTTCCTCGCGGATTTACACTGATTGACCAATGAAACCACCTTGTAACATGAAATACGGAAGGGAAGATTCTCAACTAATTATATTTAGTATCCCCTAAGGCAATTTAGTTTAGCCTTAAGCCCAGGGACGGTATCTACCCATCCTATGGGATTCAGTAGCCCTGATACAAAATAATAAACAAACCAACACTCGCTACTAAACGGCTAACAGAGAACGCGTGTTAATTATGAATTAAAAACTGATATAATAACTGAACTGGTATCTTATTATAATTTATTTAGTCTGGGCATTTACGGGGTTTACGACCGTCATAGGCTGGTTTAAGTGATAAATTTACACACGTGTAACATTCACCAATTCTACCCATGATTGACAACCACACTACTCGAATTTTCAGAAGTTCTATATATGCAATCCAATTTTGAAATATTGTACAATAATCACTAGAGTCTTCTATATTCTTCTTCGTCTATGTTGAGATGTCAAAATTATAAATAATAATATGATGAATAATTCCTATAATTAGAGATCATCCAGATTTGTGAACAAGTATTTGGACACACTCAAAATGTTGATAACTTTTATCTTAATATACACCAACATTCTTCGACTGACTAGTTTGATTGTATATAGCGATGAAACCCGGCCACTGTTCAAATAGCATAAAAGTGGAAAAGCTACTTGTTGTTTCAGTATTTTATATAGGTAAAGGGATAAGGCCGCGAATATGTTTGCGACTTAATACTAGGACACGGGGACATGCGCTGTTCGATATATGAGAAGCTGAAGAGGGTCTAGCAAAATAGTCCGGAGTGGCAAAGGAGGTATCGCTTGTTGCTGTAGATCAAACCACAGCATTGAGATAAAAGGAGAAAAAAGGGATAAGCAGAGAAAATAGAACGCCACACCAATCTGTCTTTGCAAACAACATTAGACACTTTGCCATCTCCTCATGTGTATACCAATTATTCTGATTCTTGTACCAAGTACTTTACCAATCCAACTTTTCCTCGGTGTTTCTTTACTTCTTTTTACAACTACAGGAACCTAATATTTTTTACTGTTCTTTCTTCAATCATTCGATTTCACTAGAACTCGTTTCTTTTCAATATTTAACCCAAAATTCCTATTGATTCGCTATCCAAACAATGTCTTATATTCAACTTAATTGTTTACCATTAAAGAATACTATAAATTTAATTTATATTCATCCACATACTGGTAAAAAGTAGATCAATATCATTAGTGATATGAATATTGCACAATACTGACGTGGTAAACTCAAGTGAGTGTAAGTAGTACAGGTCGCTGGTGAACTTTTAGAAATATATATTGGTTAAAGCAAAGTTTGTCCTTCTTAAATGAGTAGAGAAATTATTAATATTTTTATTTCCTGAAAGATTGAGATGAATACATTCTGTATTTACGCTATCGAATGTTCGGAGAGATCTCCGGCGTCGCGCCGGAGGGATGAAACAAAATGCTTTCATATTTTCTAGCTAATAAAACAAACCGAAGAAAGTAAACATTATTCATATAGACACAGTACATAAGCAACGTATTGTAGGGGAAGATTTCCCGTTTGTCACTGTTTGCTTACGGCTACTTTCTGTCATCAATTTTAATAACACGTTAGTAACATACAATACAATCAGACCAGATTTAATATTTTCGTTTGCCTTTTTAGCCTAAGGGATTTACTGTTTGTAGCATACAAGTTAATTTATATTCATAATCAAAAAGTAGAAACTGACTTGCTGTTTGTTCCCCTATGATATTTTACATACGAATAAATTAGACGTAAATACGAATATAAATGAATCATAATATGAATTAAATGTACATACCAATTCAAATATATTAAAAAAATATTTTCTCCATCAAATAATAAAAAAATATGGATGATATTTCTCATATGTATGAATAAAGTAAAGTTTATAGGTTATTTTCGATTTCAAATAAATCATCTTAACTTTTCCCTTCCGGTGCAAAAATAAAAACGCGAGTCCCGGTGTAGGGTAGTCACTACACAATAAAAAATTAGCGATTTTAAATCGGAGAAATTCAAATACTCATAGCTAATCCCCTAAATTATTTATAAAAGTATTTTTTTTATAATTTAGATTTATTTGCTGAAAATATTAAAAATACCATCTGGCAAAGCACACGGAACAAGCATAGGCCCTCTCGTCGGAAGCCCAAAAGCGACTGCCGACTGCCGCTAGCCCGCTAGCCGCTAGCCAGAGAACATTGAGCTTTGAGCTCCTTACGCTTGCATAGTGCAAGTATGCAAGAGTGAGATGCTAATAAAGTGTCGCGATTCCCATACACTCTTCACGCGCTGTTTATACGCGAATTTGTTTCCGATATTCACAAAATACCTCCGATGTACCCGACAAATTGTGATTATTATTAATATAATTTTTTGAATCAATGCATAAATATGCTTTGGAGAAATACCTAAAATCTTGGTCTTGTATTTATTATATTTATAGAGCTTTGATGTTGCTTGGAAGCAATGTGAAGGGAGGGTTGATCTTATGTGACACAAATTTCGTAAGGTACACAATTATGAAGAGCATTGGTGAAATAAACCAAAGGCTACCGATGTCAAACGCTCCTTAAGTAAAACAGTATAGGTCTCTCACAAATGTATATATTTAAAGCTCATAACCTATATTTCCGATATTTTTTTGATCGATCTAATCTTGAAAAAAGCACAAAGACATAAACCTATCGAATGATACTAATATATTTATTATTAATAATAAAACGGCTTGTATGATTTTCCTTTTTAAAACTTAAAATAATAGTACTTTTAAATCACTGTATAGTAGTCTCATAAAAAAGGTATTTACGTGTTAACGAAAAGACTCAAAAATATATAAATCTTGTACGTTGTGAGCAACTACCACTTTTTTACGTAAAAAATAAACCAAATAGCAAGGACAAAACCTTAGGAATTCGACTATCGGGATATTTATAAAGATTTTAGAGATCTATGTATTTACATGACGAATAATTACAAATATACACATGATTTAAGCGCTTAATCATCATTTTACTTCTGATATAATAATAATATTGTATTGTAATTGTTTACATTATAAAAAAGGACATACCAAAGTGTAATAAATTCGAATGAATGGCTCTTAAAAATAAACTCAATATTTCATTTGTTTTATTACTTATTCGATATTGTTAAATTAGTATGTGAAAATTCTTTTTGTTATATTGATCTTTCTCATATTTTATTGTAATAAATGAAATAACATTCATTGCCCTCTCGATGACAAATGCACCCGAGTTGAATTAAATTATTGCATTCTGATTTATATTAATTTTTCACGTGAATATCGACAACGACAGATAGACATTCAGTACATTTTTACTGAAGAGTAACGCAGTTAGGGGTTGGAAGGATTAAGGGGAGGATATATTGAGTTTGGGGGTGTAGTTCGACAAGCAGATGTTCACACAAAAAAAAATAGGTTCAGCAAATTGACCAAATCGTTATCGAATTCTACTCAATTACTTTGTCAGACCCGTTATTTGGGTATCCTAATTCACATCATAGAAAGGTTACACTAAAACAATCGCTCATTATATATATATATATATATATATATATATATATATATATATATATATATATATATATATATATATATATATATATATATATATATATATATATATATATATATATATATATATATATATATATGTATATATATATATATATATATATATATATATATATATATATATAAATATATATATATATAAATATATATTTATATATATATATATATATATATATATATATATATATATATATATATATATATATATATATATATATATATATATATATATAATATATATTTATATATATATAAAGAGTGAAAAAAAACGAGAATCAAACGCAGACCTCGAGTACGCTCTAACCTCCCAGACAATGGAGGTAGATAGTGTTTGATTTTGCTAAAAAATTATTAAAATATAAAAAAATAAAATTGTATTACAGTACAATCGGCACTTTAGCCTAGCGCGCTTACGTTATAATATTGAGGCGGTCAAAATTTAATAGTATATATTACTGAAGTCTCCAAAATAAATTCCCGATCGGTTCAAAATAGTCGTAAAATAAAATAATCATTCAATTAAAATTTTTCAATAATAAACATATACGTACATAACAAACTAAAATTTTAAGCTTGTACCTACATAAAAACAAAAAATTAAAATTATAAAAAATTATAATATAATTATCATGACATAATATATAATATAATTATCATGATATAAACTTATAACAGGAAGAATTACGCACGTGTTCTTATTTTCCTTGTAAACTTATTTGTATTAATGTAAAAAACATATTGAATTCATATTTAATCGCCCTTTATATTCCTTGGAAGTTTATATGGAAAATCGTAAAAAAATATTTATTTTATTTAATTTCCTTATAACTTTATGACATATTTTTACGACCTTCAAAATTTATTAATTTTTTTGTACATTAAAAAAAAACATTATTATACGATTTGATAATTACAGATAAAATAATTTATTTGCGAGAAGGATGCTGGTACATACATGTTCCTTATTTCTTGGTTCTTAATCTTTCTAGATTCTGGTTTATAATAATTTTCTCTTGCATATTCAACATGTTGTTTTAATGTCAACATGTCATTCTGAGATGTATTTAATTTTGTCGACGGAATTAATTATTCCACCATCAATGCTAATATTGTTCTTTTGATGAATATGTATGTACATACATATACATATTTTAATGTTATATTTATTTTTCTCTCAAGGGTGTTAGAAAGTATTAAGTTGAGCTTGAGATCATTTTAGATATTTAAGGAATAAATATTAAATAATTGTGTCAGGCTCTTCGAACAATTTTCCCTTTCAATGTATTTCCTTTACAGTTTACACACGATGACTAATTATAAAGTTTCATTTATTTATAGATTTGGCGTTAAATTTGTAGAACTAATTTTAATTTATTCATTAAATATTAAAAGGAAACACTGATTTTTAGAGTCTACTTATTATTGTAATTCATAATTTAAAATACATGAAAATTAAATTTGCGACAGCTGTTTCACGTTGTTATGGCATTTTCAAATATGTCTATAAATATAAAGTTTCATGTTCATACTAACTGAGCACCTACCATCGATTATTATATCGTTGACACATTATATTTAGTCCTATTTTTATGTTTGATTTATTTGTAAATTTAATAGAACAGTAACGATTAAACACATATACAAGAATTATAGAATAAGTACTTGAACCATTCTGTTTACAAAATTTCTCCCAATTGATTTATTATCATTCCATGATAATCCGAATCGAATAATTCGGATTATCTACTGATATTTTACTTTTGTGGTGTAACCGCATTTTATGATTTAATAAAATAGAAAAATATACCTACATCAAAGATGTGTTTTGTTCTCCAAGAGGTCGAGTTTTGACATTCCCGACATCATGAGATTAGTCTTTTGACTCTTGTTTGCACCCAATAGTGCGTAGGGCTCTGCGTCGTATATAACCATTTATATCTTGGTCATTTTATATCCGAAGAAAACGCGAAGCTCTGCGCTTCGAGTACCAGTCCAGAAGAATATGAAATGATTATTGTAGTGAAAAATTACTTGTATTATTTTAACCCCCCCTGGGAATTAAAGCCGTGACTTCCACAGTACATTACGTAGGGGGACTGGTGTAGTTACTCAAAAGTATTTAAAAATTTCAATTGTATACGAGTATAAAAGTATCATATTTGATATTTTTAACGGTTGCCATGTTTCAGTAGAAATGGTTATGGTGAGATTATGAGTTTGTGCTTCCATGCCGGTACAATTATGTTTCGTATGAATAAATATTTAATTCACAATATTTTGAGTGAAATACGTTCACCGATCAGGGTTTTCTTCACTAAGGAGTTATTTTTAAATTTTTTGGGACAACTTATCATGGATGAAGAAGAATATGGAAGAATGTGTATTTATAGGGCCTATGACCTGTCAAAGGCGGAATTCAATTAAAATGGTTTCTACATTCAACTAAATGGATCTCTGCCAAATAAAAGCTTTCTTGATCCAACTTAGATGGCTGTTGTGAACTCATATGTACCGTATCATGAGATTAATAATATATCTAGTAGTTTCCAAAATTTGAGTAGTGGGGTTGTCGATCATATGTAGTTGAATGTTGCACGGGTGTAATGTGATCACTTTACCAGTCTATGACAGGTCATAAGTCCTATAAACACTCTAACTTCCATTTACTTCTTCATCTCTGTCGAGATGTCAAAAATGTCAATGTTTTATTTCTTATAGATCATATTTCGTTTAATTTTGCTGCTTATTTCAGAATAATTTGTTTTATATAAGTTTTGGTCCTGCCATTTTGGACTCTTTCGATTACTCTTTAGAGTTTTAACCTCATAACTCTTAAGTTGTGACCCCTATATGCCAGTTCACCGCAGGCCAAGTCACATCGGCCTGTTAGTTTTTGTTTTCTTACCGTTGGTAACGAATTTTATTTACAATATGAAAAATAAAGGAGTTTTGATTTGGCGACGTTCCAGATTATTTATATGGTATATTATGCCAAGGAGGTTACACGAATGCACTTAGAACTAGGGTAAGAGAAAGTGATAAATCAAGTTAATATAAAATTAACCAATTTTAGTGCGTAGAGCATCATCATTCATTTCATTTCATTTCATTCATCTTATCCGCACCCCAATGGTGCATAGGGCAATACATCATATAAACGCAGTGTTTGTTATCGTGATCGTTAACACACGTTGGAAAGGTGATCAGCCCTCCGCTTCAGGTACCAGTCCAGGGTAATATTGAATAGATATTAGAGTGAAAAAATCACTTATATTTATTAGACCCCCCCCTCTGGGAATCGAACCCGGGACCTCCAGAACGGTAGCTGAGCGTGCTGACCATTACACTACGGAGGTGGACAAAAGCATCACCAGGAGAGAATATAAGTTGGAAATGATGTGATCGTAGGTATTTATAACGCCGACGACAACTTAAAAATCTGTAGAGATGATGTGAGAAGTTCTATTAAAACCCGGTATTCGATAAATCGAAACTTAATTTTCTTATAACTCGGGTTACATTTGACGTAATTGAATTTCATATTTAAAAATCGTTTTCTTTTGAAAAAAAAAAAATTTTTCTAAGAAAAAAGGTTAATGAAAGGTAAAGAGTTTTAAAAAAAATCAACATAACAATTACACAAAATTTCCTAATGCTGCATACTTTAAATATTACATTCTTTACAGCTTAATAAAAAAAATTAAAGCATTTTTTTATTACAAAAAATTATAAAAACAGCCTATTTATTCTTATACATATTCATTTTAAACATAAAACCACATTCAATTGTTTAAAATATTTGTTTTTTTTTTCAACTTTAATTTAAGTGTTTAATATTTGCAGATTTTTAATTTGTTGTTTTCTTTTGGATCCAGCAGTACCCGGTTACAGCCTGTATTTTAATCCTTATTACATTACAAATTTACAATTATTCACCCTTATAATATCATACAGTGTAAAATTATTATGTATCTCTTCACTTGCATCTCTTGCTATGTTTGAAAGTACGGAATACTCGGTTGGTTGGAGCGCCCGTGATTCTGACTCCAACAAATTGGGTGGAAATTGCTCTCGGAACGTGCGATAACTCCTACTATTCATTCTTGCTTTTTTTCCATTCGAACCGTTTGCGTTTGGACGTCTATCTCCATTTTTCTTTTTTTTCTAACAAATAAAATCAATTACTGCCACGGTCAAAACGAGCAAGGTTTTTGGAAGGGCGGTGTCAATTTTACCAGATAAATTGTTGTACGCACATACTGTTTTTTCGAGGCATCATTGTCACGTGCTTATTTGAACAATAATGTACCATTGTACTGTGATTTTTTTTAAGTATAAATTTATCTACGCCTTAAAATATCTTTATAGTTTAGCTGCTTTGTAATTTTGGGGTTTTGTAAGTACTTAATTAAAGTAAAAG
>NW_028280913.1:332500-368480 GCF_059751285.1 Brachycentrus maculatus
TTCATTGCTTTTCTTATAATTGAATAATGTACATTATTTAAAAAAAATGGGTTACTTATTTCAGCGATTAAAAAATGCATGACAATTTGTTATTTATGCTTTTTTATTAAAATGATAAGACGTTAAGAAAGAGATCTTAAGACTCTTTCGGTAAAATAAATGAAACAAATTTGTTCTAACAATATTACAAAAATAAATTGGTTTAAAGCTAACTTTATATTTTAAAATTTTAAATCCGTTCGAAATATGTATTTTAACATGTCACAACTTGAATATACAAGTAACACAAAACATTTCATGAAACTTGAAGCTTTTGAAACTTCCGGAAAACACTTCTTCTTGTCCATGTTTTGGAAAAAGTTTTATCTGTTCAGCAGACCGGTATATTATTTTCAAAATCCGTAAATCGCAACGTACGTACGAAATATCGACATATCAGATGACAACCTTGTAAAACTTTTCTGGATATAAATAATAATTCGTGGCACGAAGTGGTGGTTTCGTTAGGTGGAAAATAATTGTTGGAAAAGGAAAATGAATATTATTTTCTCCTTTATAGATAGTCAATAGTAAATTTGATGACATGAATGCATGTATTGTCATAAGAAGAATAGGTGTTCACACAGTTCATCCGTACTCTTCAGTTATGAAAATGATTGCCGTTTGACCCGATCGAGAGAAGAATCCATGACCTTCCGTATCTATAGTAGTAGCCAGTGAAATCGATAAGAGCGATAAACTGTGAATTGAGAGATGAATTATTTAGAAGGTAATAAAATAAGCTAAACTGAGAATGTATTATACAAGTACATATGAACAAAGTATTAAATGAAAATTAACTAAAGAGACCTCTGAAAACAAATGAGCTCTATTAGATAATCTGTTCATTTATACATATGTACTTACGTATGGATTATGGTTTGAAAGAACAAGGTCTCTTGGATCCAAGAAAATATTTTTCAATTTTTGCGATCAATTCATAAATGATGTCGTATGAACAATTTACCTAAATCGAAAACGTTGCAAATCACAACTTGGGCTAAGACTGAATTTAAATATATCTAAATTCTTTCGAAACATTTCATCGAAAGTTGTAATTGCTTCGAGGGGAAGTAATTATTCGACAGATTCTATAAATAGCTTAGGGGAGAACGGGGTGCAGACGAGGGCGGTTCAAGATGAAGATTACGTCATATTTATCTTGTTTGAACTTGACCGTTCTATAATTATATTTAACCGTATCATTGTTCTTGGTGCCACAGTTGCAGCTGACAAGTGGGGATATCTGAACGAAAACCTTTTCCCCTTATATTTTCGTATAATTTTTTTTTATTGATTTCTTTTTACAAAATACATATTTAAATAATACACAATAATTGATAAATACACAATACATTTCAAAAATAACGTTTCTACCTCTCTAATAAAGTAGATACTTGTGTTTAGAGAGGGATTTCGTTTTACAATTATTTTTCTACCTCTCTAGTAAAGTAGATACTTGCGTTTAGAGAGGGAGTTCGTTTAACAATGATTTTTTTTAAACAAAGTTAATTAAAATATTCTTTGGTATGGAGTCTAGGTAGAGGTGAGTCTTATATGTTTTTTATTTTATTTTAGTTTTAAAGATTTAAAAATTTTCTATAGTTTGAAAGTCCTCCTGAAAGGAAGTTTATTAAAAAAGTTCCTGAAAGGAAGTTTATTAAAAAAAAATTACCTATGTACGTATAATGGTTTAACGCTGCTGTTGTTCTACATCTGTGCAATATTAAATTGTAAAAAAATCTATCAAATCGATTATGCATAGAATGTGGTGTATTTGTGATGAGACGTGCTTTGATGATATGAATTGAATACGGAAGTCTAGGTATTTACAAGGCTTATGACCTGTCATAAGCTGGTCAACGGTCACTTTCCACACGTGTAGCATTCTACCCATGATTGACAACCACACTACTATATATTTTTTTAAACTCCTACATATTGTATATTATAAATCTCTAGACGCTTTATGTGTTATTTTACTGAAGCCATCTATAGTTAGTTGAGAAAACTTTTATTTAGCGTAGACTCTGTGATTTAGACGTATGCAAGATGCTAACTAAATTATTCAACATACTTGGAGACTCCTGAAAACATGATTTAAAAATTTTGTGCAGTCTACAATTTGACCAGATTATTTTATTTATAACATTTTTTGGTGTGTCCAAATTCTTGTTAACAACTTAGGGTTTCTCCACTTTCTCTAGTTATTTCTACATTTTGACATCTCAACATAATGAATGACATATCCAAAAATATTGTAAATAAATACTGAGCCGATTGAATAAATCGTAAAATGATAGTAAATAAATTCACGCGAAATTTGTTAACGGTTGTTACCGGATTCAGATGGCGTTCGTAATTTATATTGCCAACAATCCAATACGAAAGCAAGTGTTAAATTTAATATCAAACAGATCAAGTTAAGCACACACTTTGAGATAAGTTAATCGAAAATGGTATACATCTCCCCGTTCACTAATATCTACAGCAGGCTCTCGAAGCAATAGTATTGAAGTACGCGATGGAGAGACACCTATATACGACTAGGGTAAAGCGTATAATGACTGGCCATTTGTCAGGTCAAAATTAAACATATTTTTCCGTGAATATTTTTTTTAAAACATATGTTTTTTTTTAACCTTAAAATATAAAACGACAGAATAATGTTAACTTTCCGACTTTTTTATTTATCAAAATTTTATTTTTAATCTTATTATAAATATCAATTTCCAAAAATAAACCCATTTGGGAGAACAATGTCTTATTTGTCTGCTCTTATTTTTCGAGATACGTTATAGTTTAGATTCTTGTTACCTTGAATACCTAGCCATAATTCAGGATATGAAAATAAATATTGATTTTTTATGCAAATACGTTATTGGGTATTGACGAATTAATAACCTAGTTCCGTTAACTTGACTGACACAAGTGTTAAGTATAAACCAATAGCTGCGTCTCGGTCAACGTTCAAAGTTTTAAAATGATTTATTGTAACTGCAGACAGTTGGTAAAATTCCATATTGAATTGTTGGGTAAATAAACATTTAACTACATTGCTAATCTTAACATTCATAGAAATCCATATTACCCACCGAAATACCCACCATTATATGTACTCCTAGCCTATAATAGCAATTATTGTTAGTATATAAGGACATTTTGTAAATATTTTTAGTCAGTGTTTGATAATGTCCTAAGAAGACGAAAAGCGTCACGTATTAACATATACATAAATAAATGCAGAACTCGATCCAACAAACCTTGTTTTATTTTGGATATATTACCCAACAATTGACAAATGATTGCGATGACTAGTTTAGAAGAAAATGTCTCTCAATCAAACGTTACCAAGTTTTTAAAAAATGTTTTAATGTAAATTTCAAATATGATTTTGATGGCTGATGACATATTTTCAAATATTTTCAATTTATAAAAGCTTGTATGATAAGCAAGACCCTGAGTGCCTTAGCCATTCGTGCTGTTATTTTCGTTTCCTCTCATTTCTCTTCTTCTTCTTTATTTAATCTTCATAACGGGCCATCTTGATATTTAAATACACTAAGGAAAAGTGATCAGGTACAGGTCTGGGATAGTATAAAATGTGTATTAGAGTAATGAATCAATTATATTTATTTGTACCCTTCTGGGTCGAACTCGGAGCTCCAGCATGGTAGCCTAACGCTCTAACCACTACACTCTGGGGGCAGAAATTTTGTCCTCTCATTTAAAGTCTACTATTCCTCCTCTATTTCCTTTCCATACAGGAGTAATAATTTTCAATTAAAAAATATTATGCAAACATATATAAATGTATGTGTGTATATACACATATAACGTCAAAAAAGGAATATTTTTTGTTTTCATTAAATTATGGGATATAACATATTGTAATCAAAACGACAACAAGTAAATGATTTAAAATATCAATATATAAAAAGCATATACAGTATCAAATACAAATCAATAAATTATAAATAATTTCTAAGATTTGTCAGAAATATGTTTTTTTACTGCCATGGTAACAATTTCTTAAATATCATAACAAAGGTATGGAGAGAAAAAAGTAAAATAGTTAGTTACTGGATACAGATGGATAGTTACTCGACGGTTTACTCTATAATACACATATTCTGATGCCGCCGTCGGAGCTTCAATCACGTTCCCAAATTTAATCGAACATGATCTCCGATTTGAAGAGTAATGTAAACAGGTTTGCCGTTTGCTCCCCACAAATATAACTGCCAGTTATGGAGAAGATTAGCGGATGTTATAGCCTCATCGAAATACTCAGTGGCGGCAAATAAATTTGACATATAACATCTCGATCAATAATAAAATCATTCCTGTTTTATACGAAGTTTAATTACGCAGATGTGGAAATTGATGTGGGATTACTTCGAATTCCCAGGGAAATCCAATCTGATGTCAGTGAAATGTTATTAATAATAAGTTAATTTTAATGAATAATTGCGATAGAAAAGGTCTGGGTTGAAAATAACTAGTCAGGATTCTTCTTCTTCAAACCCTTATCCGCACCCGATGGTGCATAGGGCACTACATCATATAAACGTAGTGTAATCTTGATTGTTAACACATGAAGGCAAGGTGATTACTACTGCGCTCCAGGTACCAGGATAATATTAAGTAAATTTTGAAGTGTAAAATCACTAATATTAATTTTGACCCCCCCCCCTAGGAATCGAAGCCGGGACCTCCAGCACGGTAAACACTCCAACTATTGCACCACGTAGCCAGGATCACAGGAGTCATAATAAAATGAAGAAAAAAAACATATCACTGGATATAATAAACATAAGACAAGTGTCATTTTAAAAACGACACTTGCATTTTGTTTAAATAAATCTTTTGTTACACAAATTTACCTTAATTCTCCTCAATGACTCGTCATTTAGCCTCCCCGGATATCAGGCATTCGATATATAATACACCTTCATTCCAGCCAAGACAAGGATAGCGATAAATAAGGTCCCGCTTATTTTATTTTGGTAGGTAAATGTTGTAGGGTACATTACTCTTAATGAGATACAATTAGCAGATAAAGTATTGTTTAAAGTGACATGCAATCGAGCTGCAGTTATGTCTCGGTCTTCGGTCCATTTGTTATCCACAGCCTTTTATTCTTGTACATCCCCAGAGTTACTCATTTGTCCTGACCATTTAACATGCTCGAAGTAAATAATTATAGACGTAAATATTGTCTACACGCATTAATTAAATATAATTTTTATTTTATATTAAACTGAAATTCATTTTGATAAGTGATGATGGTAAAATTCTTTCTTCCTCTTCTTTGTCCCTTACCCTTACACACTGGTGGTTGGTAGCCAAAAGCACAAATCTCGGAAATACTATAGGTAATGAGTATTTTCTAAAAGAAAATATACTTTTTAAAGAATGTAATATGTATTTCTGTAGTTTGATTATTTTAAGGGAATAATAATACCAATTAAAATAAAGTTTGCATATTTTTTGTTTCATATTAGGGGAGACCGGGTAAAAAAGTGTACTGTCTTTAAAAGTAATAAAGTTCTTCTCTCAAGCCACAACAGACCATTATTTATTTATTTTAAATTGTGTTGTTTGATGTGGACTTAATATTTTTTATATTTATTTTACACCCTATTTAAAAAAAAAAAACACATTTCCTAATGCAAAAAGTTTAATAATCAATCACACCAAATTGCATTATTATAATAAGAATAGCTCATAATTCTGTACTTACCAACCCTGAACGTAATAATGCATCTTACTTGAGTGAACTCCAGAGCGGAATGAAGTCAAATAATGGCCCTCGGTATGAACTAAGGTAGTGAGCTAAGTAATTACATTACTTTGGAATATGGAGTCCATTACCAGTTTGTAATAAGGTTACGAGAAATTTAATATAACAAATCGTTCCCAATTCAATACATTTTAATTATATGCTAACTTTCAACCGAGTTGCTATTTTCCAGGAGTAGAATAAATGGAATGACAATATATTAGGTTTTAACACATCCTTGGAAAAGACAAATCTTTTCCACATCTATGAAAACTGATTGTTTAAAAAAAGCCTAAATAATGCTTAATTTAATTTTATTAATAATATAAATTAATTATTAAATAGGTAGATATACTAAGTGGAATTATACAGGAATCTAGATCAGAAAGAAGGTCTTATACTCATGATTGAACTACGTTGATATCAGAATAATATTGCAGCTGAATATAAGAGAGATATATCGCTCACTCCTTTCAAGAACATCATAAATCAAAAAACTTGATTTTTCAGGAGAAAGTTTTTAAAGTTTAAAAATATTATAAAATATCAAGCTACTTATTGAACTTTTTACTATGCAACAGATCTTTTTAGGTAAAAGCTGAAGGTTTTTTCTCCATTTGAAAAATATTTAGTATATTTACCTAGTATTTTCTTTAAAATGCAAAAACAACACTTTCTGCCCTGTAGCGCAAAAAAAATAAGGTTAAAAATTTGCCGCTTTTGCTGGGATATAGTACATTTTCTAGGCATTCCGAAAACATGCACAACTGAAAATTGACGATTTTTGATAAATGACGTTGTTGAAAGGAGTGAGTCATATGATGAATATCTTTGTTCCCTTACTAAAAATGCCTGATACGATGATATTCAGGATTTATTCGCTTCATTTTAACTCTAAGGATCTTTCTCAGGCGAACCCTCGGTTTTCCCTCGAAATGTGGGTATATACTACTTTCAAGTAAAGGAATCTAAAAAAGAAGAGTTATGGCAGATGATCCATCGAGGCCTTTTGTTTAGAGTAAGGTTAGTTAGGATTAACTATAAATAGTGCAAAACGAATTTTCCCTTGGAAACGAGCTACCATTTGGCAGGCAATAACACAGTTGATCTCCCCGGCTTGTTCGGCCGTTATCACATTACGTTTCAGCTGCCAACCGCTCTGATATATTCTTGTAATAACTCTTTTATACACGGACCTCTTGAACCAGAATAGCCGAGAGAATAGCGTACGGGAGTTAAGGGGTTATGAGAATCAGCGCTTGAGCTCGCGATCTACGGAGGTGTTTTTGGAGGTAATTCTCTCGAACCTTCGCAACCCTAAAGGGATTTTCGAGAAGGCAAACGATTTGATTAAAAACATAACAATTTGAAATTTATACGTTCCCCCGAATTGAACGATTGCCCAAAAAATCCTGTAGTATTTTTATTTCATTACATATAAATGTATGACTCATATTAGTTATTTGAAATCAAATTTAAAATAAAATTGGAAATGACGAATTCGCATAATATATAGCTTTATTTTATAGTGAGTCAAAATTATTCAATCTACAATGGGATGATAACTCTTAGGCGCCGCCAACCTTTATTGGGGAAACGGACTGACGAAGTTGGATGGGCACCGAAGGCCCATTTTTGCCGTTCAAGATTAAGTGCCCCATCTTACATAGTACTGGATGCATTCCAAATTACCCGATATTCAAAACGTGCCTCCAAATCTTGAAAATACTGAATAACAACCAAACCTATTCTTTCGTGATTCGTTCACTTTTATTTTCTTAAAATATCATCGGATGTATTTAAATAATGTTATAAAAATAACAAGTTTTAGGTCCGAATTACAAAATTTCATTTTAAGAAAGAGCAAAATGTCAAAGGCAAAATGTATTTTTTTTAAAATGTGTGGACATTTTTGGAACACTAAAAGATTGAGGTAGCATGACTGTTGTCTAAAATGAAAACATTATTACATTTAGAAGTCTGATATCTGACTGGCGAATAATTTATGAAAACAGGGAATCTAATCTGGTCTAAAGATACCTGACTTGTCATTGCAAAATGGTAACTACTCCAAATAAGAAAAAAAAAATGCAGGTATCAATCAACTGATTGATGTACAAGTATACCTATTTTCCATCTGACTTAAGCAATTTTCACAATTTATTTTTTCGTTCATGAGTATTTTGGACAGTTGTCTAGTTGTTAGTTTTTCCGATAGCAAACAATAAAATACTAAAAAATTATTTAAAAATCTCCGATATTTTTTTTGGCATATTTAATTTTGCCATCGTGTTTGATTTCATAAGGACGAAACATGAACAGTTGTTATAATATGTAAACCCACATAAACATACGTCGATCAGAGTTTATAAATTAGCTACGAAGCCAAATAAGATTGTACGCTTATACGTATTTCCCATAATTACGCAAAGTTTCTTAATTGAGTACGAGTAGGGAATGCAAAATTATGAAGAAAAGGATATCGGATATCACCGGAATATTCGGAAAAAATAATTTTATATCGAATGACTTGTAGAAAATAATATAGAAAAGTAAATAAAATTAAAATAAAATGAACATTTTACAATCTTCTAAAACAAAACATTTAATTTGAAAATTGTAACTCTCTAATTTACATGACTGAGATTCTTTGAATGGGAAATGAATTTTCGAAATAATTTCCCGTTCCCCAACTCGTTCTAAAAAACCTTTTTCACTGTTGGAATTTGTCTAACTTTCCTTTTAATTGGTTTTCGGGTTTATTGAATCGATGAAACACAACTTCACATCACAAAAATAGTAGAAAGAATAGTAGTTTCTAGGTATAACTTGAACTTTTGAAAAATCATCACAAAACGTAACAAAATTAACGTGAGAAAGGTACTCAGTTATTTATATTCTTGACATCAAGAAAATACTACATAAGACAGACTGTCGTAATAGTTTTTTTTAAATTGATTTTGATGGGATTTTATTACTAATAAACTAAAAATAACCTATTTATTTACTTCATCATATACTTAATTACAAATTACTATGATTTGTTTTCACTGAGTGAGCAAATTATGAAAATTAGTTTTCTAGTGCCGAGTGTGTTATATTTTATTTTTGCCAACAGTAGAAATAATAAAATTTACTATATTTTTTTTACTAAATTTACTGTTTGTCACTAATTTATCTACTGCAAATAGAAATAAACCGTATTAACTGGTAAACCGGTTTACCGAAAACTAATAATGCACAACCTAAAGCAGCCGATGGAGATGTTTGTATTCTGTTAGAACACAAACAATGTTTGCGAACTTCGAGAAGACGTGTTTTATTGAGGAATCTGTTATACATGATTTGAAGAAGTTCATACTTGTTAACTTTCTTATAATTGAGTTTTGTGTGTTGAAAACACTACCTACTAAATAAAAACGTTTAATGTTACTTGGCATGAAGCAATGATACATTTACAATTCCTCCATTGAGTTCTTTTTAATTTTATAATATACGCAAATAGTTAAGGATTTTTTTCGTTTCTACACACAAAACAAACCTTTATAAAAGTTATTGTGTTATTACTGTGTTTTTAGTTTATCGGTCCTTAATTATGAATTTTAGCAGAATACCATACTCAATGAGACATTAAATATGTTTTGATTTTTTTCCAATTGTTTATTTTAATATTACTCTGAACTGTTTCTCGTCTTCCTGTAAGTTTAATCAAGATAACCCTGCATCTATGGGTACGTATACTTTAGTATAAATATAAGTTACATCACATTGATATGCGGTGCTTTCTAAAATTTTCATAATTTTATTTTACATAGCGTACCGTCTTGATGATAATTTTTCATATTACAAAATGCTCCGCGTAAATTAGAAGGCTTTGCGAAACGAAGTATCCATCCTTTCCGTTCCTGCACCGGACCTAACTTATATGCTGGAAACTGAAGTACGTACGTAATTTTATTTTAGCGGTCGTTAGAGTAGCTCATATTTCAAGCGGATTATCTGACATAGGAAATGATGTACCGTAAATATGGAGGTTGCAGGTCGCCTCTCCCTTCCCCTCTTGTAACGTGGGTAATTTTACTAAAACAAACCGTCGCCATCGCGTGTCGGAATAATAAAATGTTACCGGAAGAACGTAAATGACGCACATACTGAGCCTGGTCACCAAATTATATTTATATCATTTTGGTTTCATCAACCAAAAACTTAAAACGAATGAAAGAAATTGACATTTCGCGTTGTTCAGATACTAATTCTTGAGACATGATAACCATGTTCCATTATCATAACCTCGAACATGCGACATGCACATAAAACAGACTTTTCATACTCGTAATCTTTACTTACTTGTGTGGAAATTACTTATGTAACGTCTCTTCATGTTATAATAACCTTAAAGAAATTATAACCTTACCTCAATCATATCATCGTACTGTGAGTCTTCTACTATACACTCGTCATATTCATTGACCATATGCATATATGTACATATAAACAAAAATAAAAATATTTACTGACAACATTTTGAGTGTGTCCAAATACTTGTTTACAAATCTGGATAATCTCCAATTAAAGTTTTTTTTTTAAATTTATGTAAAAAAAATAATAAATAAAAAAATTTACAATCAATACTTTTTTAGGTAAGGTAAATCATGGAAGCAATAATCACAACCTTTTATTATTAAATTATTTTTCTTCAAAAATTTGTATTGTTAATAAGGTTTTAAAAATAGTACGGCGTATTTTTGATGATTTTTAATAAAAAAGTTGATTTTACTTGCATCAATATTTTAAGTCAGAAATTCGGGTTAAGAAAAATTTTAATTTAAAAAAAAAAGTTTGACTAATCTCTTCATAATGTTAGAGTGAAACTTTTCATAGAAATTTACTTTTTATGCACATTATAACATATCGCTCACTCCTTTCAAGAACGTCATAAATCAAAAATCGTCAATTTTTAGTTGAGCACGTTTTCGGAATGCCCAGAAAATGTGCTATATCCCAGCAAAAGAGGCATATTTTTAACTTGATATTTACCCGCTACAGGGCAGAAAGTGTTGTTTTTGCATTTTGAAGAAAATGTTTTGTTTAATTAGTTTTTTAAATATACTAATTATTTTTCAAACGGAAAAAAAAACCTTCAGGTTTTACCTCAAAAGGTCTGTTACACAGTAAAAAGTTCAAGAAGTGGCTTGATATTTATTTTTAATACAATGTGATATATTTTAAAACTTTAAAAACGTTCTCCTGAAAAATCAGGTTTTTTGATTTATGACGTTCTTGAAAGGAGTGAGCGATATGTGAACACATTACTCATACAACTGTTACGCTTTCTAATTCATCATTTTGGTATACTCATGTAATCTATTAATTAGCGACAATTCCATCAATTACCTAATTGCCTTATTGAAATACCTGCCTGACAAAGCTTTAAATTATATAAACATACATAATCAAAGTTAATGCTCTCGGAGATATTTATCAATAATGTTTTCACATTTTTTTGTTTTATGGTTTATTTACATATCTTCCCACGTAATCTTGCAGAGAATCCGAGCCCCCATTATGCAGGTGCTCAGAGAATACCAGGCAGGGTATCTGCCTGGCAGGTCCTGTGCGGATCAAAACCATAATATTCGCCACATTCTACAGCAGAGCCAGGAATTTAACAGTTCTCTGGCGATGTGTTTTGTAGACTATGAGAAAGCGTTTGATAGTCCGCACAGGCCCACACTCTGGAAAGTACTGGAAGCTTATGGGGTGCCTGCGAAATTAGTGGAGCTAATTAAGTCCCTTCAACTCAATAGTGAATGCCGTATGAGAGTTGACGATGTTGTCACGGATTGGTTTGGGTTCTCTACTGGAGTCAGACAAGGCTGCGTCCTTGCACCGTTTCTCTTCATCATCCTCATGGATTTCATTCTTCGAAAGTCATTACCATCTGACCGAGGTATGTCCATCTCCCCCTCCCGGAAACTCTGCGACCTAGAGTACGCAGATGATGCTGTTTTAATTGATGACTCCGTCGAGGGTCTTCAATTGATCGTCAACAGGGTAAATAGGTACTCTACGCACATGGGGCTTACAATAAATGTTGCAAAAACCCATGTGTTGTGCAACAGCTCATGCCTAGATGCCCAACAACCCTTGACGTTGAGTAACCAGCGCATCGAAAGGGTCGAGAGTTTTAAGTACTTGGGAGTGTAAGCGACTGAAAATGGAAAAGGAACTGGGAGTGCGATTAGGACTCGCTGGGTCCGCATTTAACAGTATGAAAGCTGTCTGGAGATCGGATTTATACTCGGTGAAAACCAAATGCCGCCTATACAATGCCTGCATTGCTCCTGTTCTCTTATACGGCTGTGAAACATGGCACATTACAAGGGCCCAGAGCAGCCGTGTACTAAGCTTTGAGAACAGGTGTTTGCGGAGAATCTTAGGCGTGCGGTGGTTTGACTTTGTGAGGAATGAAGAGATAAGGCGTAGGACGCAGCAAATCTTGGTCACAACTGTCGTCAAAAAAAGGCGATTCAGTTGGCTTGGCCATGTACTCCGCATGCCTCCTGAGAGCCTTAATCAAGCTTGCCTCTTTTACAAGGCATCAGGTTCGCGCCGCCCAGGACGACCACTGCTGACAATTCGTCGGCAGTTCTCGTCAGAACTTCGCGACGCGGATCTGACTTGGGAGGATGCAAGGGAGCTGGCAGCCGACAGAAAAGCCTGGAGACAGTTTGTGGACTCCAAATGCTCCACCTAGGGAGCGGATATGGTTATTATTATTATTATTATATATTTATATATATATATATATATATATATATATATATATATATATATATATATATATATATATATATATATATATATATATATATATATATATATATATATATATATATATATATATAAATATATTATATATATATATATATATATATATATATATATATATATATATATATATATATATATATATATATATATATATATATATATATATATATATATATATATATATATATATATAAATATATATGTATATATACATTAATATATTTATATATATGTGTTGGATATGTTGGATACGAATCATCATAAGTACCGTATTTCGTTTTATAAAGTCCTCTTTCATACATTTTTTCTTATTTTTAACGCAACATCACGAGATGAAAATATTGGCATTCCGTTGAGTTAACAAAACCAGATAAAAAGATTTGCATTAAAATAGATATTATTGAAATTTTAAAATTAATTTAATGATAAAATGATTTAAGATATAAAATTTGTTTAGTTACCATTTTTCTAATTATTAAAACATTTCAAAATATTTTATCAATAATGTTTTCACATTTTTTTTGTTTTATGGTTTATTTACATATTTTCTACTTTTGCTTTCCAATACCAACGAATATTTTTGTGGATTTAAATAAATACCGACCAAAAAATCATGACAAAAAAATATTATATTTCGAATATTCGTCAGCAGTATATACGTATATATATATATATATATATATATATATATATATATATATATATATATATATATAATATATATATATATATATATATATATATATATATATATATATATATATATATATATATATATATATATATATATATATATATATATATATATATATATATATATATATATATATATATATATATATATATATATATATATATATATATATATATATATATATATATATATATATATATATATATATATATATATATATATATATATACATATTTTTGAAAAGTTTGAAAGGAATGTACAGTTTTATCTAGTACATCGTCAGGCTAGTCTCCAAGGGAATGCTTCACTCGTTGATGTTTCTAACATTGGATTCAACAGCCTATGACGATCATCAGCTCCGCAAATGCCCGGACTTCCATATTATTCTTCATCTTTGATGAGATTCAAAAAATAATATGTAGATAACTTAAACTTTTTTATAAGCAAAGTACACAAACAGTACCTACTCTTTGTCAATTCTATGCGATAACCTAAGCAAAATGGGTGCAGATAGGGGGTCAGATAATGTACATTCACGGCTTTCTTGAAATAAACACAAATTATTTTATATCTTAAAGACATAGCAATATTCATATAGTTTTTTTAATTGTGAAAAAATTATTTACATAATACACCCATCCACGTCTTCCGGTTTTAAGATCTTTAAAATTTATAAAAAAAATAGTTTAAAGATTTCATCTAACATTGGATCTTATATTAAAACTTTTTAAATCAACCAAGTAACTATCAATAATTTACAATTTGTTGTTATGCATTGCTTAGAAAATGATTACATCAAATATAAGAATATATATATAGATATATATATATATATATATATATATATATATATATATATATATATATATATATATATATATATATATATATATATATATATATATATATATATATATATATATATATATATATATATATATATATATATATATATATATATATATATATATATATATATATATATATATATATATATATATGTATATATATATAAATGTATATATATATATATATATATATATATATATATATATATATATATATATATATATATATATAATATATATAAATATATATATATATATAAATATATATTTATATATTTATATATATATATATATATATATACATATATATATATATATATATATATATATATATATATATATATATTATATATTTATATATATATATATATATATATATATATATATATATATATATATATATATATATATATATATATATATATATATATATATATATATATATATATATATATATATATATCGGATCACAAAATCAATTCGTCGCATAATTACTATCAATGAAATCGAAAACCCCCTGAAAATTCATAATCTAACCAATTTAAATGATTTGGCAAAAAAGTGAGCTCATTTTGTTTTACTTTCGTTGAAAATCATTGTTCGCGGTTGTATTTTAGAGAATAATAAATGTCGAAAGGTTGAATAAGAAGGAATTAATGATTTGTTAAATAATTATTACTTCCTTGAGTATTCTACTATAACGGAAATATAAATACAATTGAGTATTTATTTTGAGTACTTAATTATTCCATGTGAATGCTACCGGTTTGAAGAAAAGGAAATGAAAGACCTAATATTACATTATTACACATACGCATCTTAGACCTATTTAAAATAACATACATAATATTCACATGTTCGAATTAAAAATTTTAATGAATTCTCTTAATTTGTTTTTTTACCCACGGAGTATTATGCATTTACACGTAATAATAGAGCATGGGAGTTAAATATTCGTGGTCGGAATTTTTTGTATGATTTTTATGATTCGATAGTACAAAAAATCATTAATACACAAAAAAGAAGCTTGTCCAACTAATCGGATTACAATATCAATTCGTCACATAATTAATATCAATGAAATCGTTAACCTCCTGAAAATTTATTATCTAACCATGTTAAATGATTTGGCAAAAATTGTAAGCTGATTTTGTTCTACTTTCGTTGAAAATCATTGTTCATGGTTGTATTTTAGAGAATAGTAAATGTCAAAAGGTTGAATAAGAAGGAATCAATGATTGACTTTGATGATAATCAAAGTTAATGACTTTTAATAATTGTAACTTCCAAGCTTACAAGCTTGTACAGTACAGGATGCAACTCCGAGTGCCCTACCTGCGTTTACTTTTTCATTAGTAATATACATATGATTCTAATTAAAATATGTTTTTTAGTGTACGAGTATATGTTTTTTAATTCCAAATGGGCCTTAATGGTTTTCCTAAATTTATTTAAAAAATAAATTTCATAGCTGTTGTAGAGAGAATAAGCGATTTAATTTACAAAGTACTTTCAGCTAGTAAATCCAGGATTCAATTATATACTAATCTAGCGTGTGAATTTTATCTTCACACATAACAACGTTACAAATTAGGGGTTTCGCCTTAATTTTCCGTCGGCATAAAGGCTCGCCTGTATTTTCCTTCGTTAGGGGACGAGGCATCGCGTGCAGGAAAACATTATTCCGGCTCGCCGGTAATGTAGGAAGCGATAAGGAGGCACCTGTTGAAGGAGGAAGTCCTAGCCGGCCCGCGAGCTATCTGGCCACTGCGCTGCGCTACCCGGCCAGAGCTAACTAGGCGCTGGACATAATCTGCCCTCTATGATTGATGAAGTTGCGGGCGCCAGTGATTAATGCATACCTCGCAGTGACACATTCTAAACAGCGCGAACAATGTGCACTGGACGCCAGTATTACGGATCAGACACGGAATTTAATCCCCCAGATTTACCTAATCTAGACCAGATTCACTCGCTTACTGAAATTTTAAATGAATAGTATGAATCGTCAGTTAATCATAATTTATATTATAAATTACGGAGTAACGAAGCTTTGTTCATAAATAAATTCAATGAAAACTGGCAGTATTCAGATTAACATTAAACCTACATCATTAAACAGGTTTGTACTATACTAAATGAGTATGTACCAGATGTAGGCGTGTGGTATTTATGAATTGAATAGATGATTATGAATGTGCATGATATGAACGCCGTATGTGAACATTAAAATTATCTAGAAATTTCATTTATTTCCGTGTTTAATAAAAATGATGTATCATTATAAAAAACAGACTCAACTTAAAAATGAATTTATTTTTACTGAAAAATTGAGCATTTATATGTGTGTAATTGAAATTCCGAATCTCTATCTCAAAAAAATACTACTGGGAACTTTGCCTTACGAACTTAATTTTATTTCTTCTATTTCCTTTATCTCGATCGTTCCAATTGTTTGATGGTGTGGGATTGTAATCGACGAAGCAGTGATTTTTTTTGAAAAAATAGCGAGAAATTTTCTTTTATTGTGTTGACATTTTTTTTAACATAAGGAATACAAAGCAGTTATATTATTTATTGGTTCGACATTAACTTTGTGGAGAGACATGTTGATTATTTTTAAACAACTAAACACTTTATCACTTGTGAGTTTTATTTAATTACACATGACTAGTTTTACTATTCACTTGTAGATGAAAACATCTGCAGTTTAAAAAAAAATAATGGCCGTGATAATAAAAACATAAATTAGTCTATACATGATATATTTTACTTACATTTTTAAATTTAAAACCCTTTGGCAAAATTTATGATCTTATCTTATTCAAGAGTATTCCATTCGTAGACTTCACGACACCTTGAAAATAAGATAAAACAATTGAAAATGTGGGACTTCTGATTTCACACCGTTAGATAATGCATCCGGAACAATGAAGAGTTCCTATAACAATCAAGTACCTTATAATATTGGCTATAAGAAGCAGATATATCGACATATAGGGTGGTTATCTCGCACAAAAGAAAACAAACACAATAAACCCGAGCATCCTATAAGAGACAAGGGAGACATAAGCCAAGACCCTGTCTACCGAGAAACCTTATTCCCATTTTACTGAAAGAACTTAATACCGGGATGAAAAGCTTAGTTTGACAGAACAGACTCCTCGAACATAAATAAAGGTACTGCACATCGAACGGCTGAAAGTGGGAAACGAGTTCCGCCAAAATCTGTCTGTTTTAAAACAGTACCCTATTGTTCTTTCTATCTGTTCGGTACGTGCCGAGATTTACGGGATGGCGTCCTTTCATTCTCTTTATAACAACACATGGTGTTTCAAATCAATTCGAAGCCTTGCTGATGTTTTCTTTCGCCAAATTCATTTTTATTACCAACATAAATGTGCTTTTACTCGGTTTATAATCCAATACACAAATATCCCTAGAAACGTACTCCTTTATCCATTTTTAATGAGCCCATGGACAAAATCTGAAAAATTAACTTAAATCCCGGTATTCGATAAATTGCAACTGAATTTTCTTTAAGCTCAAGTAACATTTGCGTAGTTTATTTTTTTATTTAAACACCAAATTTTTATTTAAAAATAAATTTTCTTCGAAATAAATATACGGTTTTGAAAAGAAAAGAGTTATTGAAAGGTTAGAAGTTAATTAAAAACAAAATAATTTGTAAAAAATAATAATAAAAGAGTATATTATATATTCTAGAAAAAAAATTGGGCGTGACATGACGTCCAGCTCTCAGTATTGCCGGAAGCTAACTGAATCCTATAATTGCGAGTAAAGCCTTAAGAAATCAAATTATTTTATTTCTAGAACCACTGAGATGTAATGAAATTCATTACGACTTGGTAATTTTTCTTTTTTGATATTGAACGATCCCATTAGCCATATAATCGATAGGTGTCATAAGGAAAAAACATACAGAACGTCCAAAAAATATATCACGACATTCATAGTAAGTAACTGATGATAAATCATTCTTGGCTCTATTGGTGGAAGTCGAAATATCGACGCTAGTTTATTTTTTTCAATAATAAAAAGACAAAAACTTGTGTTCTTTTTATTTACAAAAATACTTAATTTTCATACTATTTCAATGAGGCTAAGCGGCCCATTATTAGGCATACATAGGTATTAAATTTTGGTAAAGTGGGATTGAACCGAAAAACTCTGACTCAGAGTCTGCAACACTAACTACGGAATCATACCTAGACACGTTTCTAATAGTTTTTTACTTTCGTTTTTTAATAGTTTAAACACGTCGGTCATAAAACTAAAATTCACTTTAAGTATTAAAAGTGGTGAAAAGTTTCAGAATAATTTTTGAGTTTGATTTATTTTAAGATGTATCTTTTAAATATTTACTAGTATTAAAATATGTTAGTTACAGGAATAAAGTGTTTCGGTATTGTAAAGCTATTATTGGGTTTCGAATATGAGACTAACTTGAAGTTATTTAATTGAAATGGCCGCAAGTTTCATAAGCACTCTCACGTCGGTCAATTTTATTATTATTCATGGATGTACAAGTTTTCCAACATTGAGGGAAAAGTTGTGAGTAAATGAATAATGGCGAGGGAGGAAAAGCTTGTCTCGAGTTTGAACAGATCATACCAGAAGAAAATGACGTATCCGGTTTTAAGAAATCATTGAGACAATCAGATGGCGGAATATGATACTAGCAGAATACTGTAAAAAGATAAAAGAAGAGGAATATAACCAGAATAAATCGTTTTTCTCTTATTTGGGGTGAAATTTGGTGTGGCCTGATGATAATACGATTAATTATTTAGATTGTAAATAAGTTTAGAAATTCGAATATGTTCAAACCTTTTTCAATTAATCAAAGTTTGTCCACCAAACGTACTTTATATTGAAATTCCAACAAAAATGAATAAGACTATGGAATTCTGGTTATTTACATGGATTACGACAAACCAGGGCATTAAATTATATATATAAATATATATATATATATATATATATATATATATATATATATATATATATATATATATATATATATATATATATATATATATATATATATATATATATATATATATATATATATATATATATATATATGTATATATATATTTATATATATATATATATATATATATATATATATATATATATATATATATATATATATATATATACATACACATATATGTATATGTATATATATATATATATATATATATATATGTATGTACATATATTTATAAATATATATATATATAGAGCTTCCAAGAATTTAAGTAGAGTGGTTGTCGTAAATCGGTAGAATTGGTGAATGTTACACGCGTGTAAAGTGATAAGCCGCGTAAATGCCCAGACTTCCATATTCTTCTTCATCTTTGATACGATGTAAAAAAATACTTCTTTTTCATCTTTGTAGAAAAAGTGATATTAAAAAAAAAATTAGATTGTAAACCGGTTTAAGAGATATTTTTGTAGAAACTTTTGAATAATTGGAAGTGACGTAGATAACATGCAAACTTTTATTATGTGTTCGACTCTATTCGAAGATGGATTCAAGAGATAGTTGGCGAAAGGAAATAAATAGTTAACAAAGCAATGCTTGCTCATGTATGTTTCCAAAGTTGTAGAAGAAACTTACTTTCGTATGCAAGTTCTAATGTTTTTATTTTTTTTTTAAAAAAGACTGATGTGACATTAATCCCATTCAAATCGTACGCACCTGTCTATGTATGTATTTAACCTATTCTGTCACGATTTCCACGTTCAACGATCTCCGCGACTTTGATTCTTTTCTCTTGGTTATTGTTTTTCCGATAGCCGAATTATGTCAAAACTTTTTGATATACGGTGATCTTTGATTTAACCCCTCTTAACCTCTCCAATAAGAATGTAAAAAAAAACATTTGGGGAAAGCGATATGTTAAATTCTAAATACATACTTTCTGTGAAAAATGGAATGATCAGGCTTGATCCTTAAGAGTCACACTTCTATATATTTTTTTTCCATTTTTCACTCTTACATAATTTTGATAATAAAAATTTTCAGCAACTTATTTATGCCATGGGTTCTTTTGAAACGATTTGCATCTCAGTGCGATCTAAACCTGCATCCATTTCAATTTTTCTTTCCATAAAGCTATGTATGAAAAGTCAACACTTCTCGGTCAACACTTTTTGATTCCTTAAAACAAACGTTACGTTAAGTTAAGTTACGTGCAAAATGAACCACTAAAAACCAAACAAAAAATGATAATATATGTATATGAAAGAAAATGTTAAAATCATTTCAGTTCGAACGGGGGTACGTTTATCCTTTCAGGCTGGCTAAAAAAATCAATCATCAATCCATTTAATTAATTAGTCTTAGGTAAAAATTTTTTCTGTGCGCGCAAATATTTTTTATGGCTCCGACCTTTTATAATTTACCTGTCGTAAAACTAAAATGTATTTAAAAGGTTTGAATCATAAAAACTGTCGCCAACCCGCTGGCCTTTGTAAAGGGATAATAGATGTTTGCCGGTGGTCTTTATTATTATACTAAGAGCATTCTTTATTATATTATAAATAAAATTAAGTTTGCTAATTGAAATGTCTAGACGTTGAAAATTTTGGGGGTGGATACAAGCGCACCGTCAGCCAATGAAAAATGGTTTCGAGGGCGTGATCTTCAAGGAGAGAAACCGAATATAACGGGAAGAAATCAGTGGGATCGGGGACTTGGAAGCCAACAATTGGAAGGATCAGTTGGAAGGGATCCATCAGTCGAGAGAAGACCGACCAGTCGGACTGGTCGGAATAGGCATTCGGGAAATCAGTGGGATCGAGGAGTTGGAAGGAGCAGTCGGGAGAGATCAGGGGGATCGAGCAGTCGGGAGAAATCAGTTAGAAGGAGCATACCTACACCAGGTTTTAAGACTTAAGTGAGGAGAAGAGCGGGAGCTCTACACAGAGAGAAAGAAGATAGAAAGAAAAGGGAGTTACTCATCCGGAGTATCCCACGCAGAAAACGCTGCGAGAAAAGCAAACCCACGCCGGGTCATAAGCCTCAAATTAAGAGCTGAAGCTCTACTAGGAGAAGAAGAAGATAAGAAGCAAGAATCATCGCACGGCGGCCCGTCATAAGAAGAACCTCATCCCAGCATCCAACGGTGCAGCTTTTTTCACAAAGAATCACGGCCACCCCAGCATCACGGCGCATCTTTTCCACCAAAGGTTAGAATAAGTTTAATTTAAGATAGGGTTAATTAATTTTAAGCTAATTTAAGATAGCAATTTAAGATTGGTTTAAGTTGAAGTCGCCTTCGTATAATTTTGATATTTTTAATTAAATTAATTTAAGTATATTTTTTGTGCTGAATTTTCTTTCATCTCCCCCCACTCCCCTTCTAACATTCCCAAGGTATATCAGCTTGATAAGGTGGGCGACGTCAAATTTAATCAATTAAGGCGATATGAGTGCATGTTACTAGTAGTATCCGCTTAAATGCAGTTACTTTGTCCTACAATATGTCATTTTCACGGCCATTACGCTTATGGATGGCATTATATCTCCGAAATATAAGGCTGAAGAGCGGAAAATAGGATTATGGAAACCTGTATTAGATGATGCAGTCATCTGTCAGCATGTACGTCAACGTGACATACAAGTTAGTTAATTGAAGTTAAATTCATGCGTAATAATTTAATACTTACAATGCAGATAAATACAAGTGACGTTTTGTGTAAGTAAATTATTTCGAAAATAAATTCAAAGAAAGTTTTTTGTGCATTTCTTGTTGGAATTGCATTTTATATAATAAAACAACCATTGAATTGATTTTATTTCAATTTTATTTTACTGATGACCGGGTTTTATTTCTATCGACATCATCAGTCTGGTCTTTATCACCATAAATTTAGAGTTGTTTTATAAAACAATGTTTATTTGTTTGCTTTTTATTGTTGTTGTTGTCTTATAGAAACGAAGTTAGTAATCTAATATTAAGCATTAAACATATGTATTAGACCGCCGATTGAGCTTTATTTCCCATGACTACTTTCGTAAACTACAAATGTTTTCATCGACAGGTGATCACAAAAACTAACGAGCGAAAAATCATTCTGGTATTGGTAGATAAGGGTAGGTGGGGTATAACTAGAGGTTAGGGGTTAAGGAGTGGGACTTGGTTTAATGGAAACATAGACAATAATGGGTACGAATCATTTAAAAGCACATCATCAATTAATTTTTTAGCAGTATTAAATTTTTAATGTATTTTATTGTTTATGACTTGCCCTTTAAATATGACTAAGTGTAATAATTTGAGTGTGTGTTAGTCAACTCTGTGGTTAGATTCCATTCGTTATCGATGTTACACTGTGCAGTTAACGCGTTTTCTTTTCACTTTGATTCCAGCCACTGAAATCACTAAACGTAGTTTCACCACCGCATCGCCCGCGCTCGTGCCATTCCCCTCCCAAGCGCCACAGTTTACCTCTTCCTCTATCCCGCCAACTCGCAGAAGTTTCTGTTGTTTTTGCAGTCAGACAGCATATCTATTTCCAGGCGGTAAATTATCGGGTTTCCCGCGCTGTCGCCCATTCATCAACCGGCCTGCGAACAACAGCTAGGCGCGGATAAAGGAGGCCTCTACCATCACGTGTCGAATTCGTATGCCACCTTCTTGTTAACATCTCCATTTACGTCAGCCAGGTTGTTTATACGAGCCGTTCTGCGCCGCGAAAATAGACAGGCGTTTAATTCGGCGGAAAAACGGCCGGCGCCATTTTACGTTTTGCCTGGTCTGAGTGGAGCTGCGAGTTTCAATAATTAACGGCGGCTACGTTTTCACTAAAATTCGGTGATAAATTTGACAAAACGCTCGGTTATAGTGCTGATAAACATAACTTACATAACTAGTCAAATAAACAACATGAACATAATTTAAATTTGAGAATCTTGTAAATTCATTAACAATTTGGCTGGAAATAGGATTTCCAATTAATTTTTTTAATGTAAATAGAGAGACAGAATTGTCAATAAAAAATCTTTTTCTAAGAAAGATTTCGGTGTACATCACACGCAAGTTAGTACCATCGTGGATATGCAACCCCAAGTGCCTTATCGATTGCTGCTATTATCATTTTATTTGACTTTTCCTCTTCCGGTACTTTTCTCTAAAAACAGGCTAAAAATCTAAAAATTTCTTCAACCCTAAGTTCCTTTACTCACATAAAGTATTGATCATACTTTGAAGGATCTGAATCACAGTACAGATGACTATGCTTTCAAATAATCAACGAGTTAACCCTACGTTAATATTATGCGATGCGATGTGAATTGCTCTTAATAAAAAACTATCAACCTCACTAAAAGGCATATTTGATTTATTATTTTCAATTATTTGGGCAAATAATAATATTTATACATTTGGCGTTTAATATGTAGACATACATTTTAATTTTTATATGAAATATTAAAATCAAACATTTTTTTTACTCTAAATTAAATTGTATTTTATTGTTAAAACACATTTTTTTTACAATTGTTTCGCCTTGTTATGGTATTTTCAAACAAATGTCAGCATTCGTTTGAAAATTCTTTAACAAGGCGAAACAATTGTCACAATTCTTTTTTTATGTGTTTTTTAATAATGAAATACAAAGTCTTAGGATATCAGTGTTTGATTTTAACATTTAATATTGCATTTCAAAAACAGGAAACTATATTTTAAAGCGTGATTTTTTCAATATTTTACTATTCTCAAAATTTTATATGTTATACAAGTATAACACTTTCTTTGTAATATAAGTATGAAAGACGTGACTCCAAATTTATTGAATAAAAAATTCATCCAATTGGTTATGCTTATGGTTATGCCTATGGTTTCCTTTATAAGGCCAAGTGTTAAACCCTGGCCGGGTTAAAACAAAAAAGGATTTTTTTTTCACCATTTTAATTTCATAGATTTTTTAAACAGGGTATAGTCGCGTAAAACTAGCGGCTTGGATTCGATTCCCGCTAAATTCAAAATTGATTCAAGAAATATTAATCTCCAATTGGTCTGTGAGTGTGATTAATTTTTCACATTTGCAAATAATAATATATAACAGTGTCAGAAATATTCAGCGTCTTCGATAGATCGATCACAATTATGTATGTAAATACAACATATTGCACATTATGTTTAGCACATTCTAAGGGAAAAACAATAATACCTGTGTGGCTTTTTAACATAAACGTTTTATTATCCAATCGTTTAACTTAGAGGAACGATAAAAGTTATTATAATTGTGGTTTCGATTAACTTTGAATGCCTTTAATTATGATTGACCGGTTGTGGGGACTCAATGTTCTGAGACCTGCTACCTACACTAGTATACAAAACAGTGTTAATATCACAGTAAATTATTCTGAATATTACTTTGCGTGCAAAAGATAAAACCCTCCATTGACTGGCTTGGCAGGATAAGGTACCTACCTTAAGTTTCCCCTAATGGAACTATTATGTGTAAATTTCCGATCACCTGCGCTAAATGGTACAATTTGGAGTTCACTTCATATGCCAGATCTTGATAATAATTATATCTTACAACTCAATTGTCGGGGAACTTCTCAGAAAGGTACCCAGGGTACAGTTAATACAGCTGAACTGTGTAATAGTTACTTAACTCACAGATCATTATTTGTATTATGTTCTTACTAAAGTAGAGACTTGAGCAAATATACTGTAGGTTTCTGTACCTTTGTTATCACTTATAACAAAGGTACAGACAATCTAACCTGGCGACAAATATTATGGCAATTCAAAGACGAACACATCTAGATATTTCTCAGAATACGTATTAAGTATCAATGTTGAAATCATTCATGTTCACAGAAACACTGTAATTGCATCTGTCGACTCATTTCAGAGGAAAGGAGTTACCAAATACATATGGATACGTTTATTAGGATATGCATCGTAAGTTTTTAGTCAGCCGACAAATGTACCTACCTTTGTTTTTTATTACCGATCATATTTATTTATTAATTTGATTTTAACATTGACGTAATTACAAATTACAAAAATGTGCCTTCAATGAGTTTTTCCGTTCTGAGTGAAATTTTATAAAATTGGTTTGTGAATTTATAATAAAAGTATTTTTTATGTTTTAAAAATGAAGATTTTGTTGTGTCACCTAAAATGTATTCTTGATATTTCAAATTTGAGTGATAGCGGAATCAAAAAACTGCAGAAAAGGTGATCTAAATTAATTTATTATAGAACAGGTGATCTCTTGCCGAAAGTAATCTATATATCCCGAATATGCAGGTACACTTATCGTTAAGACAAAAATGTTTTCGATTGGTACGGGTGTTTGTGTTGTCATATCAACCGTTCTTATTCTTATATCTTACCCGCAAACAAGCCTTTAAGAAAGGTTTTAAGGGTTATTTCTATATAAAATAATAATAATAGAAAATAATAATTGTAAATGTATAAGTCGAAGTCATTGAACTGAATTCTTTATCAAATGCAAAAACATATTTTTTTCAAATGATATTCTAAAATAATTTTATATTTATCGCTAACCTCTAAATTAGGGTGATAATGAATTTTTATAAATCCATGTTGTTATAGTTTTAATATTGTATTGTATAAGGATTTCGTCGAATTAATAATTTTGTCTCTTTTTCCCCAGTAACAAAAAAATTATATTTAATTTATAGTCAACATCTGTTAATATTATAAATATCTAATACCAATTTTGAAATATATTGTTTCGCAACGAGCATTTCTTGTTTTGCTGTTGTATTTTTTACTGCATAAAATGTGTACCTATACTAAACGTAGTTACTAAAAATACTCGTTTAAAGTACACATAATTTAAATAAGGCAGATAACAATTTCCAAAACAAAGTATATTGGTTTTTATTTAATGTAACTTAGGAGTTTAATATAAGCCGTAGAGATTATTTTGTACAATATATTAAAATGAACCCCGTAGTGTACAAGTGCTTTAAATATTAATAAAAATATTTAGTAGAATTCTGTAAATAACTCAAAAATAAACATGTAGGTTCTAGGTTTATTCCGGTTCGTGTAATACATAGTTCAGTGCATTCGTTAGAGACGACAGCTGCAGAATGGTTGTCAATTATCCTCCCCGGAACGGATGGCACCTGAAAAATGTGTTTTCCTCCCCCAAAAGGGGCTGCAGAAACGAGGAAGCCTCACAGAATGTAGGAGTAGGGTTGCAGTAACCTATCTTGTATGTAAGCGTTGTGTACATATATTACATTTCAAACGTACTAGAGAGAAATATATAAAAAATGGAGAAAACGTGATTTGTTATTCACAATAATTAAATTTGGAGTGCTTCAAAGGTTTTCAACACAAATAAAATATTTAATTACCAAGGAATTTGATATTAAAATTGTTTAAAGAAATAATAAGGCGTACCTATAAGGTAAAATAATACAGAAATCATATCAGATAATGATTAAAATAAAAATAAAACTGTAGTTTTCCACATTAATTTCAACAGATGATTTGGATTTGGTCCGTTTTTTTTATCACGTGGTATTAAAAAAAAACACTACGTCAATACAATGCAGTGCCCTATACACCATTAAGTGCGGATAGAGGTTAAAAGAAGAGAAAACCATAGTATAAATGTTTCTAAAATAAATTCAAATAATGTCAATGCGTGCAGAATGGCAAATGTTGCACGGTTGTAAAGTGATCATTTGAACAATCCTTTGAAAGACGTTTTTCACACTTTCATATTTCCTTCTCCGTCTGCCTCGAGATGTACGTTTAAAACTATTTTTTATTTTATTATTTAAATTAAAATTAAATAAAGTATTTTAAACAATGAAGTGTATTATTTAATTAATACTTTATTTTTTTGGATACTTAAATCATTTTTAGATATTCAGTAAAGAAAATTATAAAAAATTTATAAAAGTTAAAAGGGTGACCATGAAAAGAAGGTTGCGGTTCGGTCCTGGACCGTGGCCTCTAATGGCCCAACCAGCCGGGCCTGATTTGATTTATTGGCACTATTTGTGTGGTAACGATCCTCCGGCCCTTGGCGTTTTAATTGGGCCCATCCAAATAAGCTTTACGAAAACAAAGCCTAAAGGACTAGCCCTTAATGAATAAGAAAAACAATTAAGGATACAATTGAGGGCTTGTAAAAATGAAAATCCCAGTGAGGACAAATTCGATTATTTAAAAAAAGAAGACGAATGGGCGGCAAAACGATGTATAATAGATGTTCAAATGGTGAAATGAGGAAAAAATGCAAAGCCGAGATAAGCATTATCGATAAAATTAAGAAATGTGTGTTGATATGATTTAGACATGTGGAACGAATTAGTGAGGAAAGAAAAGTAAAAAAAAATGTATTAAATTTAATGTATTTTTAAAAAATTGAGCAGAAGAAGACCTAGTAAAACTTGATATAATCAGGTATGTCATGTGTAATACTTGCAAGCGGCGAGGAGATGCATGAGTTAGTTATATCATATTTCTGAAAATAAAGGGGGTCCTGGTCTAAGGATCAGAAGGGGGGGGGGATAAGGTAAAATATATTTATTCCAAAGAAGTCAAATGAAAATAAATATTCTAAAAAAAATCGTACGTGGAAACACGTCCAGCCCCTAGTTTGGCCGTTCGCGTTCTGATTTGAACGTTTGAGATCTCAGCCTTAAGTACCAGTGTTCCAAATTATATAATGTAATTAATAGCCGACGCGTCGCGACGTCTTATTAAGGTGGTCCAAAAGACTAAATTTAATTATTGTTTTACTACTCTAAATAATCCGCTTTAAAGTTTCACCTTTATTATTATTTATGGATTTGAATGAAAATTTTGTTTCAATGCCGCTGACGAGGTTCGTTTTTTTATAATTCGGATATAATTTCAAAACCAAATAAATTGTATCATTCACTCGACGCTTTGAGTTTGATTAATTTCACGGTTGACATTTATATCAACATTTCCCTAAAAAACTTTTTCTGAAACACATTTTTTATTTATTTACATAATTTTCGAAGAAAATTTCGAATTTATGGTAGATATAACTGAGAAAAAATTTTCGTAATCTGGAACTGGGGGGAGCTGGTGATCGCTTTTCGGTATAACGCAGACAAACATTGTAAATAAATGAGTAGTTTAATTTCATTTCATTTTTATGATTTCATATAACTTTGACCGTTATCCAGAGCAAATGGTGCATACTACACCTCATCAATTTGACGGGGTATATAAACTCAATTGTTAATTTTTATATCGTATGAAGCCAAGCGCAGAAATTATTGTTCCAGATTTTTTTTTTAGTCAGAATTTAGACAAAAAACGTTAACTCGAAAATACCTAATTTTGACTTAAAGATGCAATAACAAAGTGTTTAACGTTCTTTTAACTGAGAAAATACACTTAGTAGTTTGAAATGTCACATATTTGTGGTTTTAAAAGTAAATTTAAGTCTAAGTTTAATAGTGGGTATTTTATTCAGGCTAAAAGCTTTAAACAACAGAGATTATTAAAACAGGGATTTTAGAGTTAACGTATTTTGCCAGTATACCCACGATACTATATTTTATAGAATACAGATTACGTAGTGAATGAGTTAAGGATGAAGGAAATTACTGCGAATGTATATGAACATCGGAAAAGAGGAAAATTTAAAAGGCGTGCTCATATATTTTAAATACTTGAAAGCAGTCAGGCAAGATTCGGAGTAATCGGTGGAGGTATAAGGAGATGCGAGAATGTGGAAGAGGCGTAAAATGTTTTCTAAAAACAGAATGGTGTGGCGTTCTATTTTCTCGGCCCCTGCGGAGAAGTGTGATGGTAAGTAAGTTAGTAGATGGTAGTAAAAATGTTGGAAATAAAAGATAATTTAAAAAAATCTTTAATTAAAATAAAAGTATTTTATTTTTTTCTCGCACCTACTGAAAATAATTCTGAAGAGTTGTTATTTTATTGGTTATTATTTGCGTTCATAAATTTATATCTTGGCATTCATTTTACAAAGTTTAAATTTAAATTTTAAACAGAATGTGCAAAAGAAGGTGTGCAGTTGACAAAAAATGATCTTTCAGATTAGGTGGTATCTTGTTTAGAAAATATGACAAGACGAATAAGACAAATAAATGAACTATGTGACAAATCTTGATTGATATACGATATTGAATCCATTGTTTATATTGTTTTGTATCTTTTGCACTGTTTTTAGGGATCAACCTTATTAATTTATTATTTACTATACACATTGACTATGTTTACAATATATATACTAATTATGCTATAAATCCTTCTACATAATAACGATCTTCTTAGGCAGGTGATAAATATTATTAAAACAAAAAAATGTATAGCATATTACAAAAATATGTATTGTGTTGTTGAAAGAAAAATTTGTATAATATTAATTAAATTGGTGTTCGGAACTCAATGAACCGTAATTGATGTTCACAATATTTCAATTCCAAATTAATTTCGTTTCAAATACTGACATCTTTGTTGAGTGCATAATGCTGTTTTATTAATTTGTATTACACAATGTAATCATGTTGGTAATTCTGTTATATTAGTAAATGCCTGTTTGATTCCAACGAGGGCAAATGTATCCGGTGCGGTGTGAGGTCAGTTGATAAATTGATTTTATTTTCAAATTGGTGTGTGGTGTGATTTTATTATTCGTGTAATTAATTGAAAATGGTAATTTAGAAATGCACTGAACTTATATAAAACTTTAACTGAACATAATATAAATGGCAGCATTGGAGAGCATTGTTCCAATTTCTTATTTGCACAATGTTAAAGATGATTTTTACTTTATTATTAATTTATTGTTAAAATATCATTATTAGCAAAATATGGCTTTGTGTTGCACGCTTCGCTTTATCAAGCCCGAATGAACATTTGTTATAACGTTTTTGACATCTCAACATATGTAGATGAAGAAGAATATTGAAGTCAGGGCATTACAATTATCATAGGCTCGGTTAAGTGATCACTTTACACACGTGTAACATTAACCAATTCTACCATTGATTCCCAACCACACAACTCAATTTTTTCGAACTCCTAGATATATTATTCAATCTCGTGACACAGTTCGTGTGAGTTTAAAACAGCTATCTATGTTGGAATAGGGAAAGTTTTTAGTAAGCAGAGACTGTTTGTATTTGTGTGCAAGGTCCGAATCTTTGAATAAATTCACACACTTGAAACCCGCCTGAAGACATGTTTTAATTTTTTATGCTGCTGATAATTTTATCAGTTATTTTATTTACAGCAATTAAAAATGTTTTATTATTACTATTTTTAAAATTAAAAATTTTCGAAATTTATGTTTGTAAAAATATTAAAGCGTACTCAAAACATTGTTGTGTAACTTTTATTAAAGGTTAGTCAAAAATCGCAAGCTAGGTTCATCGAATATAAAACTTTTGATATTTTTATAATGCTTTTGACATTGAGGTATTATTTTGTTCATAGGCCAGATGGACGCATTGAAATCGACCATTGCTCAATAATTCACGGTGATGCGATGTTGTGAGTGACGAGACGCATGCATATGGAAGAAGCGAATCATACCACACATACATACATATGTACCATATACACACATATTATATTTCATAATTTTTAAACATGAAAAATATTAACGATTTTTGTGTTCATATTAGTTTGAGAAAATACGATGTAGAGCATAACATAGATTCATGCGATGATCCTATTTAATTTGATATACTTAAATCGGTTTTCTTTTTTTAAAAGGTTTTTAAAAAAACAGTTTTGGCTGTCATAAACAAAACAATTAAATGAACATTATAATTGTTGAAGTACATATTCAATTTTACTACGTTTGTAACACTGCATATGAAAATCATTTAGTGATGAAGGTTTAAAATCGATCAGGTTTGATACTACATTTAAGTACTCGTATTTGTACAAAACAATATTTTTACAGCATTATTCGAATATGGAGATCATTTTAAGTCGGAATTTAAGTGCCGTTTTGAAACGTTGGATTCTGCTTAAAGTAAGCACTCAAGCAGTTTACCAGTCCCCTGTTGAGCATGTTTATGAATACATTACATGATCTGTATTTAAAATGTCAATGTTTGCGGACGTTTTAAATTTGGGGAAAACAAAATGGCCGCAAACGAGCAAGTTTTGAAATTTATGCAAATAACCAAGGAAACATGATCCTTCTATACCAGAGGAGTGTTGGTTTATGCTAAGATTCCATTTTCTTATCCTTATCCCTGGATTTGCCAGGATAAGCCCTCCGAGAGAATAGCGGACGATGTATTTACAAGCATATTTCAATGTTTTTATATAATTTAAATGATAAAACTTCTATTATGGACCGAGAAGCCCCTAGGATAAAATAAAATTATAAAATTTTAATTAACATTAATTTTCATCTCCTCTTGGCTGTCTTGATATAAACCCTCTTTAGTTACGTAATCCAGTTTTAGACTTTTCCAGAGCAAAAAGATAAATTTGACTTTTTGCATGAGAAAGAGAGAGAGAAAACCCTTATCCGCCCCCCAATGGTGCATAGGGCACTGTGTCATATAAACGCAGTGTTGATCGTTTACACATGAAGGAAGGCTGATCAGCCCTCCGCTTCAGGTACCGAACCAGGGTAATATTGAATAAATATTACAGTAAAAAAATCACTTTTATTTATGTGACCCCCCATGGGAATCGAACCCGGGACCTCCAGAACGGTAGCCGAGCGAGCTGACCATTACACTACGGAAGCGGACTTTTTACGTGAAGTAAATAAAATACATATTTTTAGATAAATAATTCAAATAATTATATTTGGTATTTTTATATTAAGTAATTATATTATTTTTTAAAATATGTAGGTTTATTTATATATTCTATTCTCAATACTTTTTATTTCATATTTGAAGTATTAACTTTGTTGGTCATTTTTATGTTTATGTTTTTTTTCACAAAATTTTAGTTTTAAATAACCACTCACCGAGATTTTCGTCTACCGGTTTCGAGACGTACCCTTCTCTTCGTCAGGACAATCACGACAACAGTCAATACTACACGTCACTACCATAGCACTATTCAAACACTTATATGCAATTACATAAAATGTTGATCACATGCGATTTTGGTCGACCCGAGAATCAACATGTACTAGGGATTACAGAACAAATATGCACTAAAGACCGAGGTCTGACATGTACTAGGGATGTCGGGTTATAAGTTGAAAGGAGTGGGCCGGTGTTTAAATTGGGTTTTGTCAACTCTTGCCTAATCGATGTTGAATAAAATAGTGGACGATAAGGAAAATTCATTTGGGTAGGTATTGATTAGAGGAATATTATTTTTAAGTGCCTTCCAAATACAAAAATATTTTCAAATGTTTAAGTTTAAACCATGTATCGTTTGTATTTAATATTTTTACTCCCGTGACTGTGTTGAAAACGTGATTTAAATCTATGAGATGATTGGCAATTTCAGAGAAGTTATTATTGTTTAGGCATCTTTTACGTTTTTTTATTCAAATATTAAAACAACTAATATTAATTATAATATTAAAATATCTAATTTATATACACGCAAATTTCAGAGAGGAACGGAAGATTTGAGATTTCCTGAGCATCTAGATTGTCCACTAAATCATGCCGGGTGACATTTCTATTGTACCCGGAGGCTTATTAACTTCTCGTGGTAACCCCTTTCATGTTTGATCAGTTATTTAACAGTGATCGTTACACCATTTGTTAACTTCTTTAAGATTATGAAGGTATCTATTTCCTGGTTTTGTATTTCATGTGATTTAAGTTTTGTACTGACATTTATTGGTGGAACTGTATTTTAAATAATAAAATAACAACCATATACTTTATTTTATATTTTTTTGCACGTTTAACCTCGGCTCCTAACGCATGTCTGTATTGAAAACTATAGTGCATGTTGGTCTTCGGGTCGACCAAAAATCGCACGTGTGTGACATTGTGTAATTTTGAGTGTGTAAATGGTGCTATGGTGGTGAAGGGTAGTATTGTTTGCATGCTGTGTTAGTGATTCTCCTGACGAAGAGACGGGTACATCTCTAAACCGGTAGACATAAAAATCTCGGTGAGTGGTTATATACTAATTTTATTAACATTTTTGTAAAAATAAATAAATAAGTATAAACTTTATTTTTTTTTTTTATAATACACATACATTTTATTTGACCAGTAACTGCGTTTCGTTGTTACCGACACCATCAGACCAGAGTACCTAGTTTTAACAGTATGTATCTTTATTGTACAAATATCTCCATATTGTTTGGAAAACGACCTTTAAACGCCCAGTTAAGATTTAAGAAAAAATTGTTTTCTATTTACAAGAACCCATTATAAAATATATCCTTCACGAAATCTAAAGAAATATAAAATGTAGTAATAATAAAGAAATTTATTTGCGAATTTGTTAAAAAAAGACTCAATTTTGATGCAGGAAATCCTTTTTTTTTAAATATTTTAGTTTTACTTTTTTTTCAATTAAAAACGTTAATTTTCCTAAAATATCTCATCTGATAACCGAAATAAATTTTCGTTTTGCCTTTATTAATAAGGTATACTCATAGTTTAATTATCAATATCGTGATGAATACGTTCATATAACGCATATATAATTTCAGCATACAAACGAATAATTTGGTCGATGGCTATATCTGTTTATTTGAAAGCTCAGCGATATGGTTCCGACTGAGTAATGTTATTTCCATTGAAACAACCCTCTGTGATTGGTGTAGGGGTCCGCAGTGAGCCGTGGACCGCTGTAAATGTCCTCGGTATACCATAAAAGCCAAGTGCTACCTACCCACACGCGCAACTATTCTCGAAACCTCGAATCAAATACACATCTACATCGGTATTCTCATGAGTAATAAGCAGTGCAACTCGCAATTATCGATTAATTATTATTATACATGCAATTTTACTTCAGCAGGGGCTTCTTTTAGAATGCAACAGAAATAATATTTATAATAACGCCATTGAGATGAGGTTTCAAAACAGTTAGATTAAGTTACCAATTATTTTATACACTCTTTGTTATTTGAATATAAAAAAAATAAATTTTTGAAGTCTTTCTTCACTATTTAAATGTTTCTTCACATTTTTTTTATCTGGAATTTTGAATTAACTAAATAACATTTATTTCGCAACTGAAAATGGAATGAAGGGATCATAGGTGTAATAATTTAAAGTAATCTATGTGAGCTTATTTATTGTAAGTTACCAAAAAGTAATCGAAGCTTTTATTTACTCATTGACTCCATACTATTTAAATCATATAAAATTATAAGTTCTTAAAAATTCTAAACATCCTTTTTCTTTTGACGTCTATACATACCTTGGTGGTGCATAGGACACCTGATCAAAACGACATGGTTTTAACTCAATTGTAATATAAGAAGGCAGGTCCCGCGCTCCTTAATATGCTTGGAACTTCAATGGCATATATGCCAACACCATCCTTCCTGAATATGATGTATTTATAAAATATATATATATATATATATATATATATATATATATATATATATATATATGTATATATATATATATATATATATATATATATATATAATATATATATATATATATATATATATATATATATATATATATAATATATATATATATATATATATAAATATATATATATATATATATATATATATATATATATATATATATATATATATATATATATATATATATATATATATATATATATATATATATATATATATATATATATATATATATATATATATATATATATATATATATATATATATATATATATATATATATATATATATATATATATATATAATATATATATATATATATATATATATATATATATATATAAACATAGAACAGTGAACATATATATATATATATATATATATATATATATATATATATATATATATATATATATATATATATATATTTATATATATATATATTATATATATATATATATATATATATATATATATATATATATATATATATATATATATATATATATATATATATATATATATATATATATATATATATATATATATATATATATATATATATATATATATATATATATATATATATATATATATATATATATATATATATATATATATATATATATATATATATAAATATATATATATATATATATATATATATATATATATATATATATATATATATATATATATATATATATATATATTATATATATATATATATATATAATATATATATATATATATATATAATATATATATATATATATATATATATATATATAAACATAGAACAGTGAACATGTTCAATAATATTTGTAAACACCAATTTTTAAAAAGCGGCGAGCAGTTGCTGGGCCTAATATTTTTTCACAAAATCCTCACCAACTAAATAGACTGTCCGGAACAGATCTCCTTTCTGCTATAAATTAGAATATTCCACAGAGACGTACTGGACATAACTAATTATTTCGTTCTGTGAAGTAAAATACAAAAGCAACAACTAAAGCACCCATCACGTGCCTTCGCCTATTATAATCAACAAGACAGACTCGTCATGGGCATACTCCATTTCGAAAAATAACTAAACTATCGCTTAATGAATTTCAAAGCATTTTGGGTATTTTTAGCCATAAGCATTGAAATTAGGATTATAAACATTAACACTCTATTTATCCATCATCGTTCACTTTGTGTATTACCACTTTAATA